>NW_027506610.1:0-48630 GCF_021521415.1 Bidens hawaiensis
AACAAAAAAGGGAGGAAAAGAGAGAGATCTGGATCTTCTTCTATTGGATCAGCAACTCTTACTTCTTCCTCTTTATGGGCCTGTTTCGAAAGCCCGTGACTTGAAAGCATTGTGGGCCTGAAAGTTTCTGAACCTGCAATTTCAGTCTCATCTTCTTCTCCTTCCTTTGAACTTTTACCAGTTGAAGAATCATTACTTTTGTCTTTATTCGACTTCGACTTTGACTGCAATGGTTTATTTACCTGCCCGTCTCTAGGTGGAGGAAAAGAAACTCCACCATCATTAACATTTTTAGATTTATTAGAATCGGATGTGACGGTTTTCTTTTTCTCACTTTTGACATCATGACTGCCAAAATCAGCAGCATCACTATTGATTCCTACACCAATTGACCTAACCGCACCATGTTGACCATCATCCATATTAAGCTCAGGTAAACGGGCCCCGCCCTCGTTTCCCACTTTGGGTTTGGTAAACATATCGAGCTCATTTGTTGGCGGGACAAAGCCCTGCCACATGGGATCACCACTCATTAAACTCAACTCTTCTTCATCCATTAAGTCACCATCATACTGAACAATCATATTACGTTCATCAGAGTTCATGATTGGACCGATACTTTTCGAAAAGTATTGGTCATTAGAAACGCATGAATCTTCTTCTTCTGCAAAAGTTTGATTATCATCTTCGGTTTTGTTTGGTATTGTAGCCTTTTCATTATCACTCGGGTAATCGATTTCGTGAGCTAGAAACCATGACTCGTCTTCGATTGGTTGTCTAATGTATCCAACATCATCATCGTCATCATATTCATCAGAATCCCAATATTCATGAGGGTAATCCATGGCCCCACTTAAACCATCCCCTATAGTTGCAAAACCAGATACAAGATCAGAAGTGTCTTCTGTTATCCCTTGACTAATCGACCGCCAACTACCTTCTATAGGCCGTTTTAAACCTAATACAGAAAGATAAAAACAAACATAAGATGTCAACTAATTTCAGTTGAGATAAACAAAGTTTGTAATAAATTAATAATAACGTACCTGAAGATATTATTTCCTGATCAATAGGAACATCTAGAAACAATCCAAAATGATAAGCATTGTCAGCATCAAGATTCTGTCCCGGTCCAGGCCCATCATGTTCATGCTTCTCATCCCAAGTCAAACTTGACAGTTTCTCCGTTGACTTGAGTTTGACAGGTGGCAATCTTGGTAATTCCTCTTTCAGATTCTCAGAAACAATTGGAAGCTCATTGTTCCCTTGATGTTTACCAAAGTACAAAGCTCTCAAAACCTCATTTTCTTGTTCTTTAATCGCTGCCCTTATATTATCGGTTTTCCGCTTTCCGTCTTCTTTCTCACTAACAAAAGTTGTATTACTGTTGGTATTATTATTACTACTAATACTATGCTTATTAACGTTATTGTTATTGTTATTCTTACAACTGGTTGATGCATCTCCTTCAGGAACGGGAATACAGTTTTAACAGAACCAAACTCATAATTCCTTGACCACGGGTTTTCCACAAAATCATCTCTTGACACGTGTTCAATATTTGGTACCGAATTCACCCTACTATTACTCACGGGCCCAAGAAATGACACTTTTGTTTCTTCTCCCACTTTCCTATTAACTTTTTCCGTATCATGAATATTTGATTGAGAAGAAACTTGATATTCTCTCACATTTTCCGTTTTGATATTATCATCATTATCACTAGGATCAGCCGACCCGTTACCTGGATCAAATCTCCATGTATACAAATCAAGCAGATTGTCTTCTGAACCATTAGAGAACATAAAACTTTTACTTTTTTCTCCAATCAGCTCACTGTTATGTTCTCCATCAAAAGAAGCGATTTCCCATTTACTTTCGGGCCCGTTCATCTCACATTCTACTTCTTTCACAATATGTTTCTCCTTTGAAACTTCACCACCTGTTAAAGAAGCCTTTCTTTGGCTTCCCAAATCTTTATCTTTAAGGCTAAGATCTTGCATTAAACCGTTCAAATCAGGCCTCTTATCAATCTCACTTCTTAATGCTGCTTCAGCCCGAGCAAACTTATTCCTTTTGAGGAATTCAAGTATGGCATCGACCCCCGAGTCTGCCATCTTTGAACTGCAATAAAGATGCAATAATATATTAATTCATATCCATGTATATAACCACTAAAAACTTCAATAATGGTGCATAAAAATCTGTAAATTTTTAACTTAATCAGGATGATTTCAAGCTCAAATCTATGCAGTTAATGCAATAAAAAAATCAAATATCGGTCAAGGACCGATATTTGAGATATCGGTTATCGCGGTGGAATATCAGTAATTTTAATATCATGCAGAATTTATATATATATATATATATATATATATACATGTATAAAAACGTAAACTTATATAATATTAAGAGTAATATCAGAAGTCAAAACTCATGCCTTGGTAAGCCGTGAAATCTTCCTTCGAGTTTACATCAAGATTATATATGTTTACCATTAGATCAAGATTATATGTTTACGTTTTTTATTACATCAAGATTATCATAAACATCAAAAACCAAGGCATGAGTTTTCACGTTTCAAATATTACATAAGTTACAATTAGATCAAGATTTCATAGCTTACGATTAGCGTCAATATTTGAAACGCGATCTAATCGTAAGCCATGAAATCTTCCTCCGACTCCATATCAACCAAGGCATCCAAAATATCTGTCAAGTATCGGTTAAATATAGGTCAATATACCGATATTTTGCTTGGGGGCCAATAACCGGTATATTGCGGATATTAAGTGCATAATGTCAAATACAAATTTGAATAGATAATATCTTGAATAAATAATATATCCCAATTGGTTGAAAGATGGGAGTTACAGTTGTGTAATTGATCTAAAAATCAAAACTTTGTAGAAACCCTAATTGCATAAGAAAACACACACACTAATGACTAAACTGTTAAAGTAAGGATTTTTATGCATCAGTTATACATCAGTAATCATAGTATCAATAAAAGTAGAAATAGAATAGGTGGGAGTAAGGAAAGAAAAGAAGAAAGAAAGTGTACCTAAACCCTCATATATTCCGTGATGAATCGTAGGTTTTCGGGTACGGATCTTCTTATTCTGGGTTGTAACCCTAATTATTATTATTATTATTATTAATAAAGGTAATTGGGTATATAAGAATGGGCAATTGAATTGAGAAATGGGTTACTTATTGTGATTCAAAGAAAGATTGAAGATTGAGTGATTCTTTGAATGGCGAAGAAAGAAGAAGCCCTAAGAGAGAGTGTTGAAGACAGCAGCAGTTGTTGGTTGTTACTCTGTTATTATTATTATTATTATTATTATTATTATTATTATTATTATTATTATTATTATTATGTTCTTGAGTTTGAGTTTGGGTATATTCCCCACGCTTCAGGAGGATAATTTTCAACTTACCTCATTTAATTACAACTTTAATGATAATACTTTTATATAAAACTCGTTCTAATTTGTGTAGATCGGGTATGTAGGGTTCGATCTAGGCCGGTTTTGAGTTAAAGGGGTGTTTGAGATTTGCTTATTTGATTTCTTTATGACTTATAAAATTTATAAGTTATAAGACGTTTGAAAAAGTTAAAAATTGTGGGTCGATAAGTTATAAGTTACAATTTTAAAACATATAACGTATATAAGTTATAAGGAGGTTAAATAAGAATTCTAAAACACCCTCAAGCCATACCAAAAGCTAGAACTTCAATTTATAAATATTTATTAAAAATGTTCTGTTTTGGTTTGGTTTCATGTTTTTCAATAAAGGTTCGGTTTAGTTTTGATTTTTTTTTAGTTTTGTCATTTGGGTTTGAAAATTTTGCGACCGGAAAATTTTCTTTTGACCTAAATAGAGGAATTGGCCGTAAATCATTTTGTTAAGTAATAATTAATTGATTATTACACTTTGGAAGCAAAAAAATTTAGTTACATATAAAGTTACTTAAAATTAAAAATGAAAACCTATAAATTCAGTTCGGGTTTTTTGTTTTTTATTACATGCAAAACTAAAACCTTTGTATATATATATTTTTTTTTCTGTTACTTTTCATATATACCATGAATCCATGATGCATTCTAAAAATCTTAGAATTTCATCCAAGGTTCTATTTGATCATTTTTTTTTTCCTTTTTATTACAGTAGAAACTCGATAAATTAATACTCGATTATTAAATAAACTCTCTAAGATAATATTTTTTGCCGGTCCCGACTCGGTGATTCAAACAAAAAATAAAACAAAAAAACATTTGTTTGGTAAAAAAAACCCGAGTGTTGTCGGTCCAGCGGTTACGGCACTGAATCGACGCGTATTTGGTCGGTTTCGGTTACGCAAATTACGGTACCAAAATTTAAAAAAAAACTTTGACTAAACAAAAATAAAACTGATATAAAAGTAGCAAACGAATTTGGTCGGTTTCGGCTACGTTAATTACGGTACCGAAATTTAAAAAAAAAACTTTGAGAAATAGGGTGCTAAATTAATAATTCGCAAAAATTATAAGATAATACATTTTTGATAATTTCTTTAGACTCCATATAAAATATAAATTAATAATTCCTTATATATAGCATATTACATGAATGATTTATGAATGTTTCTTGAAAAATGACTCAATTATCTTTTGTTTTTTAAATTGAAGATAGGGTGCTAAATTAATAATTTCGCCTTCTCGATGATTATTTCACCCGTCATATTCACATGTTCTTGATATTGAAGAATCCATTCATAGAGAGATTTTTCTAGGTCATGAAATTTTGCCGATTTGTGTCGCTTAACATCGCCTCTTTTGGGAGCAAGTGAGAGATATTTTAAAGACCGCTTAACTGTATTCAATATTGTCGCTTGACTCACCTGCAAACCATAGTTACTATGAACCCATTATTGCAATTGCTTTTGAGTGAGACTTGGATTATTCTTGTTGTGCTTGCATAATGTTCTTCGAATCTCGTCTGTCATTGTTGTTTTTTTCAAACCTTTAAGATGAGAAGCCATGTTGTGTGTATGATTTGTTTATGTTAACCTATTTTGATCTTGTATTTATATAGAAAATATTTTTAATGTCCATACAGTGATACATTGAACACAAAAATCATAATAAGGTGGGAGATTGAAGGTTTCTTTCAAATTAGGTCGTTCATTTGATATACATGCATTGTATACAATAATTAAGTGGAAGTTTGAAATGTGTTTGTAAACTAAGTATTCTACTATAAATTAATAAAATATTAATTAATATATAAATTAATAATTATTAATTTATCGATTAATTAATAACTCTTTTAATTAATAAATTTTGGTGGTCCTAAGTGTATTATTTTATAGAGATTCTACTGTAGTTATCTTTCTTTTTATTCGCCCGATGACTTCTTCCTTTTTTTCTATGGATTCTACATTCATTCAACCTCTAAAACACAAAGTTACAACAAAGAATCAAATATCTATAAAATAGACATGTTTAAACAACTAACACATAATACTCAAACCAATTTATGTTGTCATAAATTATTTTTTTAATTTGTTTATAAAATGAACAGGTAAATAAAAAACTGGCCTTAACTCATTTCATTTAGCTAAACGTGTTTGTATGTTCATTCTAAAATTGACCCAAACGGTTTAAGAGATAAACGTAAAACTAATGATTTTCATATTATTGTCGTGTTGCATTTTTGGTGTACAAAATCATATAATCTATTACACACTACAGTTTTGTGTTTGATGCCATTGGATTCTATTTGACAAGATAGTCTCGATGGTATCAAAATGTCACTCATTGAGTATGGCATAACTACAAAATGATTTTCAACAGTTCAATAATTTTTATAAATATTTCATGGGCTTTAAAAAATACCTGAAGCTATCACATGGGTCACAGGTTTAATATTTTTGTTCAATTTAAGTCTCGCTATTTTCATCATCCATATGATGATGGTTTAGTAGAATTTTGTCTCTATCTATAATTAGTGGTTCAACATCTCCATGATATGATTTTGTTGTTTGTACATATATTTAGACATAACATCACGTTCAATATTATTATTGTTATAATATAATAATAATTATTATTTTTATTATTACTATTAAGATATTTTAAGAAACTGACAATAGTATTTTCGTTTGTTCATCTTTTTAAACTTTTGTTTTCAACCTTATTACTTGCATATATTATTCAAAAAGGATGCCTGAACTATAACGTGTTTGTGTTTTATTTGATGGTTTATTTTAATCAAGTAAAACTCTTAAAAATGTAACTTTTAATCAGTTGTGATATATGCCATTTTTATTATAAAGAGGTAGTTTTTTTTTTGGAACACATTCGTTTTATTAACTTATTATTTGATACTTTTACATTGTCATTCTTAAAGGTTTATTTGAAAAGACAAAGCCTTATCTAATACTTTAATATCGCTAGACTAAAAGAATCATACTGAGTACGATGATGATGATGAGACTAAAAGAATCATATACTTTTAAGAAATTCAATCTTTCTTAACTTTATTTTTCATTTTTTTAATGTTTATCCTTATAAGTGATTTACTATTTGCTTAAACTTTTATTGAGAATAGAATTAATTTATTTTATTTGAATTCGCCGTTTGAATGTCCATCATGTTTATAGCTGTTAAAACAAATAGTAAACCTACAATGAAAAAAACGTTGATATATATACCTCATCGACTATTTCCTAAATTCCTAAGGACAAAATCAATCAAGAAATATGGACGGAAATTAGTTTACATATCAAAGATATATAAAAACGTTCAAGCCAATATTTATTAATCACAACAGTCGAACAAACTAGAAATTGTAAGAGTTGACTAAGGCTTCATGACACGATTCACTTAAAATAGCTTTCACGCACTTGTAAAATCGTTGTACGGTCGGAGATTAACTTCAATGAATTAATGATTTTATATGCAATTAATTTGAAGAGGTAGGTTCCCGCAAAGCCCAGTTGGACCCACAAGACTCACCTTGAAGAGGTACGTCTACGCAAAGACCAACTGGATCCGCAGGACCCACCATGCTCAGAGAGATGAAGACCTTACACGCAGTAAGCCAGCTGTCCCCGCAGGAAAGCCTCCCTTGGTACAGTACCCTGCCTGTCCCCGCAGCTGTGGGTACAAGCCAAGAAGGAAGGCTACCCGCACTAACAGTAAGGCTACACGTATAAGGCACTAACTCTTATACTTCAGTAATGTCACCTGAAGAAGGAATGAGCAGGGCGGGAATATTCTCGCCCAAAAGAGCCAGTCCGTACGCTTCTAGAAGATCTTTTGTACTATACCTACCAAGGTATGGACAAATAGACAAGATCTGACAAAAGCAACCCATGAACCAATCACAGGGTGACAGCTCACTGACAATAGTACGAGGAGGAGCACGCTCCAGTACAAAATGTCAATATCAGCCGCTGCCTACCCACCAACTCCCATCATGGCACGAACGTAGCCCATAGTTGGTGGAAAAGGAATATTATATACAGCTGGTCGTACCTGCTTGGAAACCTACCTTCGGCTATAAATACTCCAACACCCTGGAACGGTATGATTATCTTCTCTCTAGCTATTTCTCTCTATATACACTTATATTTAGAGCAACCTAGTCTGATTCTCACGCCGGAGGGTGGTCACAAGGAGGAACCCCCCCTTCTCAGTGACGAGCTTACGGTGTCTGTTTTGCAGATTGAGAAGAATAGTCATCTTTGCCGGACCTAACCCTCGTGGGAAACATCTACTTAACCCTAAGATTATCCTTAATCTGTCGGGGTCACTTAGTGTTTTTTCATTGGCGCCATCCGTGCATTAAGCTAGAACTTACTCTTCTTTTTCTCAGTTTTTTCAAACTTCTGGAAAGATGGTTAAGGTTACTCCGATGCCAAAGCCACCGGGTAACCAAGAAACTCCGGTAACCACAACCCCAACTACTGGGGGGAACACCGGTGAATACACGATTGTTACGAACACTACCCCGGTTACCCAAGCCGGGGCAAGTGCAGTAAACAATCATCTCTTGGGATTCATTGATACCCAGTTGGGGAAACAACAGACGAGACTTCCCCGACAAACACCAGAACAAGTTAAAGCTTGGGCGGAAGCACGTCAGAAAGAATTCCAAGCCGAGTTGGACGAACGTTTACGTTCACTCCAACAGGCCAATGACAAATTCGGAAGCACTCGACAACAGCTCAACATGAGCAATGATTGCGAGTATGGGGATGATGAAGATTGGGAAGAATCTGACAGTGACGCAAACCCACGTCATAAGGCGAAAGGGAAGCGTAAAGAAGCAGACTTTCACTCGAGAAGAAATTTCGAAGAAACTATCAAACCAAAGAACACGGGGGAAACCCACGTGACTTCTCAAAACTTTCAGACCAACTGTTGCGAATGCGGGAACGTCCAAATTTGCAAGGGACATTGCGGAAGCAATCGCTCCAAAGAGTGCCAAACATATGTCCAACATAGGCACTTACGATGGCATATCTGACCCGGACGATCACATGAACAGATTTATAGCGGGGGTAACCGTCAGTAATTGGACGGAACTCACATGGTGTTACATGTTCCAAATGACGCTCGTCGGGGCAGCCAGAGCGTGGTTTGATCGTCTACCGGTCCACCACATCTACGATTGGACAGACTTCCAGCACAAATTCAGCCAGCACTTCAGTCAACAAAGAAAATATACTGAAGAACAATGGACAATCCTCAACTGCATCCGAGAAGAAGACGAATCTTTGCTAGACTTCATCACTCGCTTCAACTCAAAGAAGCTAAGTATGGGCACTATTAGCGAAGATCTTGTTCGCGCCGCTTTCATCCAGGGCGCTGAGTACCCAGAGCTCATCCGCACGTTGACAGGTAAAGACGGCATGCCACCCACGTGGGATGCCATCATGACGGCAGCTAAACGCTTTGCCGAAACGGAGAAACAACTGGGTAGAAATCTTCCCCAGAGCACAAACCTCTACACCCAGAGAACAAGAGAAAATAACGTCCGTACCGCCCGACAAAACAAAAAGAGGAAGCTTGGTATTTGGCAGTCAAGGGTAAACTTTGACACCTCATCCAGCTCTCGCCCTCTCTTAGGCGGAAGGGACAACATGCAGTCGTCGAACCGGAATCCCAGATGGACGCCACTCACCAAAAGCGTCACCGAGATATTTGCCACCGAGAAGCTCTCATGGCCAAAGGCTCCAATAATCCGACAGCGTCAAAACGCTGATCAGAGCAAATCCTGTGACTTCCACGGGACAAAAGGTCACACCACGGAGGAATGCACATCCTTGAAGGATGTCGTCGAAACATTCGTCAAAGATGGGAAACTTACACACCTCGTGGTGTCAATCAAGAACGGAGGGAGGAAAGACAATCGGTACAAGGGCAATGGACGGAAGCCCGTCGACATCAGCATTCACATGGTTCACGGCAACATCAGAGAAAGAAAACGACGAACAACAGAGCCAAGTGCGTGGAAGGAAGCAGAAGTGCGCTTCCCGTGTGTGCCAGGGGGCCCAACAAAGAAGGCCCCATAGTCATCAAAAGCCAGCTGGGGCACTACATCACCTCCCGCACCCTTGCTGATAATAGCGCTTCATCAACGGTCATGTATAGGCAGTTCTTCGACAAGCTAGACGACGAAGACAAAGAACGCATAGAAACAGTTTACGCCTCGATGGAAGGGTTCGACGGCAGCACAAACACCCCCTTGGGAATCCTATATTTCCCCGTCACTCTCACGGACGGGAAGTACTCCCGCACAGAAGACGTGGACTTCGTTGTAATGAGGAAGCCACACCACACATACGACATTCTCTTCGGGAGAGATGGGATGGCAAGATTTAATGCCGTGGTGTCTTCGGTCCATGGTATGATGGGATGGCCAACAGCTGAGGGCGTCGCTATGATCACGGGCATTCCCCAGGTATGCATCGCATCTGTCTCATCTAAACCCAAACCAAAAATGGCTAAACCAACCACCTCTGAGTCAGAAGAATGGGCCTTCAATGGCAAATACCCTGACCAGGCCGTTACCATTGGCCCAACGATCACTAATCCCACACGCACCTTACTCAAACGCTTGTTGCAAAAAAATGCCGACATCTTCGCGTGGACACCAGCTGACATGACTGGTGTACCTCGAAGTAAGGCTGAGCATAAGCTCAAGTGTGACCCGGCGTTTGCGCCGGTCATACAAAAGCGTCGCGTAATGGGTGCTGAGCAGGCTAACGCGTGTAGAACCCAAGTCAAGGAACTCCTTGACGCAGGCATCGTACGCGTTAGTAAATAGCAAACATGGGTTGCAAATCCCGTCATAGTACCAAAATCCAACAAACAATGGCGCATGTGCATAGATTTTAAAGACCTAAACAAAGCATGCCCCAAGGATTGTTACCCGCTACCCGAAATTGACCTTAAGGTAGATTCATTAGCACCGTTTCGCCTTAAATGCTTCCTTGATGCGTATAAAGGGTACCATCAAATCCACATGGCTGTTGACGATCAGGATAAAACCGCATTTCGGACGCCCGATGACACATTTTGTTACCAAATGATGCCATTCGGACTAAAGAATGCCGGATCCACATACCAACGCCTGATGGACAAAGAGTTTCATGCCCAAATCGGGAGGAACTTGGAAGTTTACATGGATGACTTGGTCATCAAAAGCCTCGAGCCAGAGGCGATGTTGAAAGACATCGAAGAAACTTTCAACACGCTCAGAAAGATAAACATGAAGCTCAACCCGAACAAGTGTTCCTTTGGGATGGAAGATGGGAAGTTCTTAGGAGTCATCGTTACCAAAGATGGCTTTAGAGCGAAGCCCGAAAAGGTTGAAGCCATTATGAAAATGGAATCACCTACTACCATCAAACAGGCTCAGACACTGAATGGACGACTAGTCGCACTTAACCGCTTTTTGGCAAACCAGGCGGATAGGTCGTTCCCATTCGTGTCAACATTGAGAAATTGTTTGAAGAAAACGCACTTCCGCTGGACACCAGAAGCGGAAGCAGCCTTTCAAGAGATTCGGTCACGCTTGATCGAACTCCCAACACTCACAGCACCAGAAGTGGGGGAGGAATTAATTCTCTACCTCTCCGCCACAGACAAAGCAACTGGGGCAGTCTTACTAGTAGAACGAAAGGGCATCAAGATGCCCATCTACTATGTAAGTCGCGTCTTAACAGACGTGGAAACCCGGTACTCCACCCTGGAAAAATTAGTCTTAGCGCTTGTACAGGCTTCACACAGGCTAAGACGATATTTCCAAGGCCACCCAATCACCATTCTCACCAACTTCAAACTTGCAAACGTTCTAGGCAAACCCGAGTTGTCAGGGCGCCTAGCCAAATGGGCAATTGAGTTGGGAGAATACGCGATAAAGTACAAGCCAAGACCAGCCATAAAAGGCCAGGTCTTGCCGACTTTATTGCAGAAGTCCCCGCTTCGCGGGAAAAAGAGTGCCAGGAAGAGGCTCAACCCTCTCCAGCACAAGACATTAACTATGTCTGGCAACTCTATACTGATGGAGCAGCCAACAACGAAGGTTCAGGCGCAGGGTTGAAACTAACTAACCCAGCAGGCCAAGAATACACTTACGCTATTCGGCTGGATTTCCCAAGTACGAATAACGAAGCGGAGTACGAAGCATTCTTGGCCGGATTAAGAATTGCGCGTAAGATGGGGGTGAAAAACTTGGAAGCCCACGTGGATTCCATGCTAGTAGCCAACCAGATAAACGGGACGTACACGGCCGTGAACGACACAATGGCCCTGTACCTCGCACAAGCAAAAACCCTTATGCGCGATTTCAACGATTGCAAAGTTGTGCACATCAAGCGAAGCGAAAACAAATCTACGGATGCGCTAAGCAAGCTTGCATCGTTAACCTTCACCCACTTGGGAAAGGATATCCGCGTTGAACTTCTTGGAGCACCATCAGTCCCGCACAAGGAAATTTGTGTCATCCAAACCGGCACGGAAACATGGATGACGCCAATCATAAATTACCTTACGACGGGTGTACTACCAGAGTCAAAGACACAGGCAAGAAAGATACGCTGTAAATCACTGAACTATCAACTTGTTGATGACATACTTTACAGGCGTAATTTTCTTGGCCCACTCCTCAGATGCGTTGACGACCAAGATGCCGACTACCTCCTAAGGGAAGTACACGAAGGCATCTGTGGAGTACACGCAGGTCCACGGGCAGTTGTAGCTAAGCTAAACAACGCGGGATACTTTTGGCCGGGGATGCACACGGATGCGCTGGCCTACATCAGAAAATGTAGGTCCTGCCAGCTCTACGCACCCAACACGCATCGCCCGAAGAACGAACTTGTTCCAGTCACTTCTTCATGGCCATTCCAGAAGTGGGCCATCGATGTTACAGGCCCATTTCCCACAGCAGCAGGGAACGTTCACTTCCTAGTGGTAGCCATCGACTACTTCACCAAGTGGATAGAAGCAAAACCCCTAGCCCAAACAACCACAAAACATATCAAAAAATTTATTTGGGAATTTATTATTTGTCGTTTTGGACTTCCACAGAATTTGGTGAGCGATAACGGCACCAACTTTGCTGACCAGAAGCTACAAAAGTGGCTGAAAGAGCTTCAAATCACCTACACCTTTACCTCAGTGGCACACCCGCAGGGTAATGGTGAGGTGGAAAGAGCAAACAAGAGCATCGTCGACGGCATAAAGAAAAGACTCTTGGAGCATAGATCCGGCTGGGTGGACGAAGTTCCACATGTCCTTTGGGCAAACAGAACGCTGAAAAAAGCAAGCACGGGCGAAACCCCATTCAGCCTCACCTATGGCACTGAAGCCATGGTTCCAATCGAGATTAGTCTACCCTCACCAAGAGTCATAACTCAACCAGAAGACAATGAGGCGGAAAGACGGTTAGACCTTATGCTGACCGAAGAGCGCAGAGACTTAGCCGCAGCGCGTGAAGAGAACTACAAGCGACAAATGCAAAAGCACTACAACACGCGGGTGAAACTCTGCAACTTCAATGTCGGAGACTACATATTGCGTAACAACGAGGCTTCGAACCAGGAGCGCCCAGGAAAGTTGGCCCCGGTTTGGGAAGGGCCATACATTATTAAAGAAGTTCTGGGAAAGGGCGCATACCGGCTCGAAAGGCTCGATGGCACCCCCATCCCAAGAACATGGAATGGAGCTCAATTACGCAGATGCTACATGTAGATCAATTCCAAACTTGTAACGAACATGCCTAGAGCCACTTCTAATGGAAATGATTCTCCTTATCACATTGATGCTGATAGCCTTACCTTTATACTTATGATCTGACCACACTGATATGCCGGTATTCACCGCATAAATAAGTGAGGGAGGAAGTAAGTCGTTGCGTGTGGAAAGCGACACAACCCGCATAAACACAAATAAACAGTAAAAATTTCTAAGGAAAAGATGAGGAAAACCTTCACGCAGGTCAGATATAGATGAAGTTTGGTCATCATACTAAGTGAAAGTGACGGTCCTACCCGCACAATCATGATAGAGGAAACAGAACATTAACCTATTATCTGACACGCGTCGAAAGGTTAACTTATTTAAAACACTTAGAAAATTGCTAAGTTAAACTAAAATATGCATGAGCAAATCATATAATGTTTATAAGGCAAGGCATTAATAAAACATTTATATTCACGATAAAAGCTGTTCAAACATTACAAAATGGCTAGGTATCTACCCGCCTACAAAAAGTGCAAATCTATCCTAACGGCTTGGAGGAATCTCAAGATTCAGGCTTCGGGACCACTCCCTCCAAACCCACTTAAACCCGCACCATCAGTTGGCTGCGGCTGTTCAAGGAAAGCTTTGAGAACAGCTAGCCCGTCATCAGCAGCAGCAACTTCATTCACCTTTTCCACGACCGGATGAGAGAAAGCAGCATACTGGTTCACAGCTTGGTCATAGGCAGCCTCAGTATCAACATCGTGTAGAGGAAATCTGGAAGGCGATATACCTTTCTCTGCAAATCCTAGGCCAAGTAAGAAACCAACTTTCTCTCCATCCTCATGAGAAGCGTTGAGGGTTGTGCTCATGGCATCATCATAGGATGTGTTCGCGAAAATCCGATGCACAACCTACAAAAAAAAAAAAAAAATTCTAAAGTATAAAAAGCAAAAGGCAAAGAATAATTGAGCTATGCGTACCTGCGGCAACGCTTCTCGTAAAAGCCAATCCTTATTGGACAGAGCCTCTTGAAGGGTAGCTTGAGCTTGATCGCGTGCGCGTTCGGCCTCATTCTTATTTAGGTTGGCAAGCAACACTTCCTTGGCAGTAGCCTCCTCAACGCCTTTAAGCGTGCGCTCAGTGCGATCAAGCACACCCCTCTGATCCAAGAGCTCCTGTAGCTTCTTGGCGTCCTCCAAAGCCAAAGCCTCATGAGCCTGCTGAAGCTTCTCCAGTTTAGCTTTCAGTTCTTCATTTTCAGTGCGTAGAGGCTCAGCAACAGCTTCAGCTTTTGTGGCCCTTTCAGTCGCATTACGCGCAGTTTCCTTAGCCAACCTAAGCTGTTCATTAACAACTTGAGAAGCCTTGGAACGGGCCTCATGCCTAGCTTGCATTTCGGCCTCAAGATCCTTGAAGGCCTTTTCTCTCTCAGTAGCGGTGGCGGCAAGCTTCTTGTTTTCTTCCCTCAGCGATCGCACCTGAGACCCCTCCAAGCTACGCGCAGTCCTTAACTTATCGTTTTCACGACAAAGTAATTCTACACGCGGCTGCATCCGGGCGAGTAGAATTCGGAGCTCGGTGGACAACCTGCCTTCCTGGTAACTAACCATTGCCTCCCCCAATGCACCACTTGGAGCTGCATGGCGCGTCCAATCGACGCAGTCTGCAGCCGTCCTGAGAGATGTTCCTCGGAGGATATTCCACCTTGAGGCATAAACCTCATTGAAATCCGAAACTGCAACAACAAAAAACAGTCAAGAAAAAATGACTAAGGATGGATAACAGGCCAAAGTAACCCCACGCACCTGTAGGGTCGATAACAGGCCGATAGCCGCTAAACCCATCACCCGAACCTAAAGGATATCCATCCAAGAGGTCAAGGAGATGGGAAGGAGGCAAAGATCGGACCCCCTCATCAACAGAGGTAAGTCGAGAGGTCCCAACTCTAAACATACCTGAAGAACTGGCCAAGGACGAAGTAGTCGTTGACGCCGAATGTGACACCGTAGAAGTCACAGAGGTAGACACCATTGGAGATAAACTCATTTGAGATGAACTCATAACCGTTGCAGTCGCTGCAGATGAGCTCATCGCAGATGAGCTCATGGAAAAAGTCACCATCGGTCCGGTGAATGACGTGGTAAATATGGCACTGACGGCTGGCGAAGAAGTTTAACTGCTCAACGCAGCAACGAAAGTGGACGCCATCGTCGGCACAGCAGCCATGACAGACGACGTTATAACCGGAACAGTTGCTTCAACAGTAAAAGCAACAGCACCAGTATCAGAAACAGACGCAGCCGCCTGGGTCATCGCCTCGGATAGGTTGACCAAACCTATCGTCGTGGGTCCTGAACCAACTCCTCCCGCACCACTCTCCTCAAAAATAGATAAGTCTACTTCTGCATAAAGAAAAACCTTAAGATATCAAAAACGAAGGCGGAAGGAGATGCGGAAAAGGTACACAAAAAGTACACTTACTGGTTTTCTTGATCTTGAAAGCCCTGTTAGGCGGAGATGGACCCGATGAAAATGGCCTCTTCACGCCAGTTACCTTCGCAATGCTTAGCGGCTCGGAAGTGACAGTCGTTGTCTCAACCTCTGAGACAATGGTCTCGTCAACACCACCAAGGTTCCTCGCCGCCTCCTCACTCTCAGTCTCGGAATCAGACTGATCCCCCAAGTCAACGAAGGTAGCAACCTTCGTTTTGCCCTTCACGCTAGCCGCCTTCTTTTTTCTTACAACAAAAGGCCCATCTGCGGATCCCTCATCAGAAGATAACAAGATCAGAATAATTCCAGCAGAAGTGTGAGCATGAAGAGGACGAGGATTAAAGAACTCATTACCTGGCCGAGTGGCGCTTAAAATCTCATGGCCTGGCGGGTAGACCTCTACGAACCTTTCCGCAGTTTTCTCCAAAACGGGCAACTCGTTCTCATCAAGATCACGAGTACCCAACCGCGTTGGACCACCAGTCTCCCGCGGGTGCAAAAGCGACTGTAAGTCGTTCCATTCTGAAATAAAAATGATAACAATGTTAGAAGGAAAACCCTAAACCAACACAAAAGACGGGGCGTACCATAAGGAATATAGTTCAAACCGTATTCAAGAACGATGGGTATTTGCGGCTTCCCAGACCCAGCGTCCTTCCACACGCGACTCATCCCAAGCATGACCATCCCAGATTCCGAGAAGCGATAAACAGGAGTCTGAATCTGGGAAATCTTGATGAACCACTCCGTCTCCTGGTAATTGGAAGCCGAAAGATTAGGAAGTGCCCTCCCATTCTTGAACGACACGAGCGGAAATATAGAAAAATTCACGCTTCCAAGAACGAAGACTACGCTCAGTAGTACAGATCTTCAAACCCTTGATCCGAGTGACAAGGGTATACCAACCCTGGATGCACCTCCAAGTATAGAAGGTCATCAGGCGGTCGACTCGAGGCTCGATATCCAAAATACGGCACACCCATTCGAAATGGCGAACTTTAGCAATTGCCATTGGGTGCACCTCTGTCAAATGAACACCGTGTTTCTCCAAAACACGGTATACGAACTTCGTTAATCGGAATCTTAGATTCCCATATATGAAGAACGAAGCGTAAACCCCTATCTTGCCCTTAGGGGCATCGTATACCGTCTGGTTGGTCTCCGGCAACTCCGGCTCATAGGTCTCCAGCATGAATTTCTTGACGATGTAATTGTATACATCGAGAGAAAGAGTACACTGACACTCGCCAGCAATACTCTTATCGTCCTTATCGGACGTTGACGTCGGGTTCTCGGGGAAAACGTCGGACTCTTCGACGTTAACCTCTGGGTCATGAGAAGAAGAAGACATTTTTTAATGTTAAGGATGAAAGAAAGCGGTTTCAGGAGAATGCTCACCGGAAAAGATGAGAATTCGCCGGAAATCGCTTAAAAGAAAAAGAAGAGTGAAGTGAAGATAATGGACGAAATACACCCTCTCCACCTTATATACTCATCGCAATGAATGCGATGAATTTAATGCGAATGAGAGAGAAAGCGTAGGAGCAATGACACGGCGACACGTGTGGATAAAGCAAGCTGGCAACAGATGTCAGATTGGCGCGTGCCATGAAACTCGCGCCCACGCGTCTGAAAAAGCGTTCAGATTGACCACATGCTGTCACGTCGTCACAACTTCCTGCACATCCTAAAACCGTCAGAAGACGCCAACGTCCTTTCAACCGTCTGGACTGTCCTTATCCTTTCACCAACCCTCCGAATTTCAAAAAGATTCAAAAATAAGAGGGAATATACCCCCTTACCTTGAAAAGCAAGAAACCATAAGACAAGTGCGGGTACAGTGTCAAGGCGAAACCCTTCACATACTTAGCACTTGCAGGGAATTGAAGCCAAGAAGATCGATCTTATGGGCCATGCTTGCGGAAAGAGAAATAACACCCCCGCATAGCGGGAACGTTGAGAACTAGATTGTTTGAAGCTTCAAGGTGGAATTGGTTGTTTAACATAACTGATCACTATGTCAAACTACCAAAACCTCGTGGAGAATCTACACAAGTGAAACTCAACGCTCCCAACTTGCGAGGAGGTTACACACCTACCCGCATCATACCCAAAGATCAGGCAGAAAAGTCGGGAATTTCTGCAAGTGACATTAGGAAAACTGCGGGAAGAATCCTCACGGAAAACCTTAAAAAACAAAAAACCCCTTTTCAAAACCCCTTGCTTAAAGTCCAAAAGTTCCCCTCACTTATTAACAATTCATGAAAGAACAATGGACTGGGGGGGACTTGAAGAGGTAGGTTCCCGCAAAGCCCAGTTGGACCCACAAGACTCACCTTGAAGAGGTACGTCTACGCAAAGACCAACTGGATCCTCAGGACCCACCATGCTCAGAGAGATGAAGACCTTACACGCAGTAAGCCAGCTGTCCCCGCAGGAAAGCCTCCCTTGGTACAGTACCCTGCCTGTCCCCGCAGCTGTGGGTACAAGCCAAGAAGGAAGGCTACCCGCACTAACAGTAAAGCTACACGTATAAGGCACTAACTCTTATTTTTCAGTAATGTCACCTGAAGAAGGAATGAGTAGGGCGGGAATATTCCCGCCCAAAAGAGCCAGTCTGTACGCTTCTAGAAGATCTTTTGTACTATACCTACCAAGGTATGGACAAATAGACAAGATCTGACAAAAGCATCACATGAACCAATCACAGGGTGACAGCTCTCGTCTCATTCATTCTAACTACTTATGACCTATGGGTCATGAGTCAAAACCATTTTGTCAAGTGGGTTATAACATAGTGTGGATTTTATTCATTATTGAATTAAGTTTCATTTTCATACATGAGGTTTGACCAATTACGCAACTTTAGTACTTTTTTAAAATTTCTTGACGTTTCCACTAAAACCATGCAATTTTAGTACTTTTTGTTAACCACCCGTTTGTTTTTTTTCCATTATATCTACATTAAATTAATTTATAAGTATTCTGAGAATCACAATTGAAATAAAAGATCTAATTTATTTTTATTACTCTATTTGACAAATCTCGTGTAATACACGGGTTCAAAAGCTAGTTTCTTATATCAGACAACATGTCGCCCTACGTGTGATTACATGAGTCAAATTGTGAATGCAAATGTTTATTATAAAAACTGGACAATAATAAATAAATAGTACGTTATTTTATAATTGTTATTTTTACCAACATTTTTCATAGTTATTGAAGACACATATAAGCAGTTACAAATTTATGGCTTTATATTCATATCAGGTGACTATCATAAGTGCCAAAGTTACTAAATTTGTTTACATCATTCTTGTACTTTTTAAGAACATTTGACACGGACCATATGCGCATATGACTCGTGTACTAGCCCTAGCCGATTCCTAAATCGCGCGCGCACGGGCAATAAAAGAAAGCGTCATTGATTTTTTTACTTTTAACAATCACATGATCAATAGGGATGTAGCTTGTTAAAGTATTGATAGTTACAACCACTCCATCTAAATTTTCAACTATCTCAACGTGTCCTTTACTTTAACCCCTTATAAATTGAACCAACATCATTATAATCATTACAATACACATATCATACATTTAAGGGCGTAAAATGAGATACATGAAGCTTCACAAGTACAAGGTTGATGAGAATGAGTATGATTACACGGTGGAAAATAAGCGAGCGTCAAGTGGTGATCAAAAAGTGAAACGACTGGTTGGAGCGATGCAAAAGATCCTGGTCACGTATAAGGATCGACGGTTGGATTTGGCTCGTAATGTTAGGAGTCATCGTCGCTCTAAAGACGAGGACTGGAAAAGAACCAAGGGTTAGTTTTATAAAGAAGCTCAAGCTTCAGTTTGTGGGTTTCCAACTTCATATATGAGCTTGATGATACTAGTAATGAAGTAATTTGTCTAAGATTAAGTGGTTGGGTCAAAGGAATCCTATAGTCATGATTTATGTTTTGTGGTAAGATAATGTAATGTAATATTATGTAGCCTTTGAATCCATCTTCCTGGAAACCTTGTTGTACAAGAGAGCTCATGTGCATCTTTATATGTTTGTATTCGTCTTTCTTATTTAAGGATCTTCAGAACTAGTACGAGATCTTTATAAACAGATTTACACATCACTAGAAAACTGACTTTTACTGGCGCCAGTTGTTACCAAATGATTCAATTAGAAAATGAAAAAAATAAAATAAAATTAGAAAATGGCATTATTGGTGTTTCCGACGGATCCCACAAAGATTGAAAAAAAGTTGTTAGGAACATTCGTTGGTGATTACCGACCGATCCCAGAAAATCCGGAAAAAAAAATAGAAAAAAGAAAGAAGATAGTTTCAACATTTTTTTTCCTACATAGTATATGTTTGAATATTAACTTTTTGTAAGTATCCAAACAAAGATTTTATGAAGCAGCCAATATAAAGATTTTGTAAAATACTGGATGCTAGTTTTATTTAGTAACTTTATCAGGAGTTTGATTTCAGAGGTTTATTTGTGTTTCGGTATAGGTTTTTTTCTATAACCATATGAGCCGCCGTGCCTGCGTTTGTAGAAAAAATCAATATTTATTAACGTGTTCACAAATATATTTTGAATATTAGTTTTAAAGATATATAAAACAAAAACCAAAGAGATAAAAAGACTTTTAACTAAGATAAAAATCAACTATAACACAAATAAGCTCATAAAATATCCAAAAGGACAAAAACATACTTTATAGGGTCAATGATGGTCAGTTAGGGTCAATGATAGTTGATACCAGACAAAATCCCATCTCTCTCTCTCTCTCTCTATATATATATATATATATATATGCATTTTTCACTAGACTTCTTGGAAATTCAATAATTCATAGGTTCATTCGAGATCCAAAAAGAAGGCAAAGGTGCTCCATGGTGTGATTCCAACAATGTTTTGGTATATCTAAAAAGCACAAAATGAAAAAAAATTCAACTAATGGATGTCTAGTTTGTGTTATTTTTGTCGGTTTTTTCTGATTTGATACTTGGTGCATGTAATTTTTGTTCGGGTTTAGCTACTTAACTCTGTTAATAATATGAATTTTGTTGGACGTTAAAAAAAAGGAGTCAGTACTAGTCAGTTATGGCTAGTTCAGGTCAATAATGAAAAAATGATATGTGAATTATAGTGAATATTAGTTACGGATTGTTAATTAAGATCAATGATATTCAAGTAGAGTCAGTAATGGTGAATGATGATTATGGTCAATATATTATGATAAATATTGGCTAACTAAGGTCAATATTTGCCTATTAGGTTAATGATGGTTGATTAGGACCAACACAAGCCATATATGCACATTACAATATCATTAAAATGCCAAGGGCCGGTTTGCTGTCCGGAACAACACAACCTAATCTATTAAAACAAAATGTGACTCGTTATGACACATTTAACTACGTTAAGAGCTATTGTGTCTAGTCTGAAACCAACTTGACAAGACCCATTATAATATTTGAGTCCACATGTTTTTTTTAACTAACACAACTACATCCATTCATTCTTTTTGCAGATGCAAAACCTCATCAACTACTCAATATAAGCCCCAGTAAGTAGACGTGCACAAATCGGGTTCACCTGGAAAACCCGAACCGGTTCGAAACCGGTTTTTTCACACCGGGTTGTAAAATGGAACCGGTTCCAATCAAGAACCGGTTCGGTTCCCGACCCGAACCGATGCCCAGATATGCTAACTTTTAAGAACCGGGTAGGGTATGAACCGGAACCGGTTTTTACGTAAAAACCGGTTCCACCGGTTTTTTTTTGAAATTTAAATATCATAGCCGTTAGGAACCGGTTCCAACGGCTATATAGCCGTTTTTGACCGTTGGAACCGGTTTTTTAACTATAAATAGATTATTTTTTTACTCTAAATAGCAAGGTTTGTTTGTGTACTTGTTAAACCAATTCCAAAACTATAAAACACACTCCAAACCACAATTAACCTTAAACCGAAAACAAATGGCAACTAATGATGACGTTGTTATGGTGATCGAAACAACAAGATGCCCCGATGTTTGGGTTCATTACGATTTGTGTCTCATGACCGACTCACATGAGTTGGCACGTTGCAAATATTGCTCGAAGTTTCTTAAAGCAGGGTCCAACTCGACATTACGAAAACATACGAATAAGTATTGTCGAGAGAAAAGAAGTTTGGAAACTAAAAAAACGGAAGTGGGAGAGTCATCCTGCTCTACAACCCAAAAATAAGTATTCCCGGATTAAAACGACGGACTTTGTTTTTTATGTTTTAGTTGTTATGTTTAGTATCGTTTATGTTTTAATAATGTTTGTAATAGTTATTTTTTAAATAAATAAAATGTTCGTCGTTATTAAAAAAGTAACAAAAATTAATCATGAGTAACAAAAGTAATTATAATAAAACAAATCAAAACTAAATATTAGTTGAACAAGTTACAAATAATTTTACCAAAACAAATAATTACAACTCTCCTTCTTCTTCATTCTCGTCTTCACCTCGTCTTCGTTATCGGAAGAAACCCCGTCCTCCGCCTCATCATCATGAATATGACGCTCTATTAGTATTTCGTCTTCAAAGTTCGCCTTGTGTTGTACACGATCCACTGCATCCAAATGGTCCTTTAGGCAAATGCAAACCTCTAGAGACTCGGGAGTTAGTTTTGTTCTTTGCATAGATAACACCCTCCCACTAAGAGAAAAAACCGATTCGGAAGCAACCGTTGAGGCTTGTACGGCAAGCAAATCACGAGCCATGGCGGATAGAATGGGAAATTCGTTTTGTTTACCTTTCCACCAAGCCAACAAATCAATATTGCAAATTTCGTCGACCGTTGCGCCCTCAACATAGTTTGCTCCACTATATCGACCAAGTTCGCTACTTGGTGTGTTTCCTCTTTGCCTCTTAGATGCCGATTCACGAATCCCATTCATCAAGTTTATAAGTGGGTCATTGCACGGCCTACTAGTTGTTGTTTTTTTCACAAAAGACGATCTCGTGCTTGGACCATACATTTGAAAATAATGGTCATAAAGGTCTTGAAGGTTTTTGTTGAACTTGTCATTCGCTTCCGTCGACAACTTCGGGTCAATCTCGTGCATACCTAAGTTGTCGAATATTTCCTCAATCGTTGTTTCAACCCCATTAACATTCCAATAGGGGTTTAATGCGGCGGCACAAGTAAAGACCGGCGGTATGTTTTCAAAATATTTTATGTACTTTTCTTTCATCACCGCAACAATATTTTCGAAGAGTTTGTTCTTCTCCGCAAAGCTTTTAAAAACACAAGACATATAGTACAATTCTTGCAAAACCCAACAACTAGTAGGGTAATAGACTCCCGATAATTTTGTTGTTGACTTTTTGAACACGTCAAGATACTCCAACAAATAACCGACTTGGACCCAAACACTTTCCGGAAACATATCGGCCTCGCGTTCTTCAACAAGATTGTTATGAAAAGCTTGTAAAGTTTGGCGTTGGGCAAAAGCACACTTTAACATATGACAAGTTGAGTTCCAACGGGTTGGAACGTCCCAATTCGGCCCAAATACTTTCTTTCAACCGACTTGCAATAGTTCTTATATTCAAGATGTCTTCTTTTACCACTTTTGAAGACATCTTGTAACATAAGTCTAAAGTATTTTAAATCATCACAAATGTTTTCATTGTCAAGACCTATTTGAACAACCAAGTTGATGATATGTGCAACACATCGGACATGAAAAAAATCTCCGAAACAAGGTGGTGAATATTTAATGATAAATTTTTCAGCCGCCTTAGTATTGTTTGAAGCGTTGTCAAACGAAATCGAAAATATTTTATTTCTCAAGTTGTAAGTCGTTATAACTTCATCAAGTAATTCAAACAAATTTTCGGCGGTATGTGGGAACGGGAAGTTTTCAAAAGCGATGGTGCGTTTCATCAATTGCCATGTCACCGGATCAACCCAATGAGCGGTGACACATATGTATGATTCGGGCAACCCGTGTGGTGCCGACCAAACATCGGTAGTTAAACTAACCATGGCTTCTAAAGAATGAAAAGACTCGATTAACTCTTTTTTAGCACACTCCCACAACCTGATACAATGACGTCTTAAGGTAGTACGACTTACATGTGTGTATCTCGGTTGTAGAGTTTCGCGAATCAACGACGTCAACTCCGGGTCATCAAAGTGGTTAAACGGCAAACCTCGTTGAATAACGAACTTTGCCATTCTATCTTGAACTTGAGTCGTGTTGTAACGAAATAGTGTACCATCTTTACCCAAGTCAATTTGATCGGTCGTGCCAATCCCTTTCAACGCCTTGCAATATGGCTTCTCGATGTGCTTTCTCAAAGTAGAGTTGGAATCGTGCTTTAATATTGAACCACATAGTTTGCAACGAGCCTTTTGATAACCTTCGTCATCCACAATCAAATCCCAATTCTTCCATATGTCTTGGTTGCGGTTATGGTTGACTACCGTAACAACCCTTGGGTCCTCCGTAACAGGAACGGGGGCAACAAAAGCACTCTTCTTAGCCTTCTTGTTAGTTTTTTTGATGGGTGCCATAATAATATTTAGTTGGATGGTCGGGTAAAGGAACGGGTTTGCTAAAGGAGTAGTATTTTAGTTTGTTTTTGAGTTTGGTGGTAAAACAAGTGGCGGAAACAAGTTATATATAGGTTTGGGCATCAAAAACCGGTTCCAATGGCTATATTACCGTTGGAACCGGTTCCAACGGATCTATTGTCTCAAAAACCGGTTCCAACGGCTATATTACTGTTGGAACCGGTTCCAACGGCTAATTGGTGTCCAAAAAACCGGTTCCAACGGCTATATTACCGTTGGAACCGGTTCCAACGGCTAGTTTGACTTTTGTTTGACCCTTCAAAAAAAACCCGTCGGAACCGGTTTTTCCAGGTACGAACCGAACCGGTTCCAATTAAGAACCGGGTAGGAACCGGGTTGGAACTGATACTGACATACAAATAGGAGAACCGGGTACGATTTTCGGGTACAAAAATACCCAAACCGGGTATTGTACCAACCGGGTTGGAACTGGAACCGGTTCCGGTTCGGTTCCACCAGTTAGGTTCCGGAACCGGTTTTTTTGTGCACGTCTACCAGTAAGACCTCATCATACGCTTCTCCAATCTCAATCGATAAACTAAACTGATCAAATTAATACATTGGAGTGTATAATTTCGCTATTTACAGGTAAGGTTGCTTTGTATTCTTGATTTTGGGTGTATCATGAATTTGGTACTGAGTTATTGGTTGGTTTCTCCATCTGGGTGCTTTTGATCTTCGGTTTTATGATTTGCTGTTTATTTTAGGATCACGTATATGTTTACATGAAGCCAACAATATCAAGAGGTACTTAATAATCAACAATATACTTAGTTTTCTGTAATCTTTAATGTTATATTTCCAATGAATCATTTTAATCTTCTAATGTTATTTTAATAATCAGCCATATGATAGGAGTCAAATTATGTACATTAACATAACAAAGTTTGAATATCATCTTCTTAATGTTTCATATATGATACTAATGAATAAGTCCCCCTAAACATTTGACAGTGCTACTCATTACAAACTGTAAATGCAAACCATAAACAATCTTTACAACTACAATAACTTTGTCTTAAACGCGTACCTACTCAATAACGTGTATTGGCTCCTGTTTTCGGAGGAGATAATCTGTCCTTTGACCATTCTTCTAAAGCCTTGCGGTGAAGAGCATTCATTCGGATATAAGGTCGTTTATCTTTAATTAACTTCTCGGCATTTTTCCAGTCATCAACCACGCCCAATTCCACCAATAAAGCACACATGACCGCCACACTTCTTCCATGGCCTGCATAAACCATATAATAAATGTATAATGTATCAGCATGACACACTGACACTATTTCACTTCTACAAGATTTGGTAATTCGATGCAGAGTCGCAGACTTATAATCAAGCATGTCTTGAAGATATAACAAACCATAACCTCTATATGCAGCAAAGAAAATACATAATTATCTTTCAAGTCAAAGGCACAAAAGGCTTTCGTTATTACAAAGAATGCTAAAGTAGTAGTTATAGATAATATATAACTTTTTAACTTGTTAGCTTTTAAACACTAAAATGTAAGTTATACTTGTGATTCGCGGTCTGATTTGGTCAATTGATAGTTTAAAACTTTAAATGCTAAAACATTGCAAAAAACTAGACTGAACAAGTCAAACATCTAAAAATGGCATGTTTATAGTTATACCGTGCACGATGAATAAAAAAGCACTTGCTTTTTAAACTAAGTGGCTTCTGTTTGTGTTAGCATTTTGACTTTCGAGTTAGTTAGACTTTTCCAACTAACTTGTGTTAGCCTACTGTATGTATCTAGGCTACATAAAGATAGCATCTATCCTCTTGTACTTTTAACAAAAACTAACAACTAATGAAGAATTAACTACTTTCTTTCTCTGCTCTATCCCTACCACAAACCTGCAACCATTTTATCTTCAACTACCTAGTTAAGTATGCCTAAAACAAATCCACATTCTTCATTTTCACCAAGATCTCGGTGCAAAATTACATCTTTCTCCAGTATTGACAGTTATAAGATATCAACAGCATCAACTATGATTCTATAATCAACTAGATTAAGGAATAAATTCTTGTATCAAGATACTCATGCAACATATCAATATATCCCACAAATCAACAAGTGACAGTAAAGACTAGAGGCATGCAAACTCGGTTCGGTTCGGTTCGCTTATAGGGGCTTAACCATAACAATAATCGAGGTTTAGTTATGAAAGACTGCTTAACCATAACCGTACTTGAATGATCAGTTAACCATACGTTGGTTACAGTTAAGTTCGGTTAATTGTCCAACGTATTTTTTATGTTTTTTTTCCTTTGTTCTAGTTAAAATTTGTTCAATCAAGGTATTCCAAACTCAATTAAAATGCTTTGAAGCTGATATATGCCAATTCCAAGCTTGGTTATGGGGTTCCACACTATGTGATAGACATTTGCAGCATTAATTTAAATGTTCAAAGCTAGAAATAGAGGTATAAAATTTGGATAAACATAAACATACAAGATTCGGTTTCGGGAAAAAGTCGCTTAAGGAAGACACATTAACCGTAACCATAACCAAATGGTCGGTTAATCATATTCACTTAATCATAACTATCAATTTTGTCCGGTTAAGGTTAATTTCGGTTAATGGTATCAGGCTGTAAACGAACCGAACCAAACCGGGCGAGACCTTGTCCGTGTTCGTCCATTAAGCTTTTGTTGGACAAATGGACAGTTCACAAACACTCTAGCGAACAAAAATTCGTGTCCGTGTCCGTCCATTAAAAAATTGACTTTTTCCGTGTCTGTTTGTGTCCATTCGTTAATATTGTAAACAGACGCTAACGAACGAAAAAACACCAACGAGCCCTATTGGACACTAATAGAGAAACGAACATACGGACATTAATGCACAAATGAACACTAACAAACACTAATGAACATTAATGGACAAACATAATACATACATAAACGACACTAATGAACAAACAAAACAAACATAAACGATTACATATTAATTTCAAAAAGTATAATCATTACCAGATGTTACCGGACGTTCACGAACACTATTAAACGAACACTATTCGTACGTTAAGCTTACTGAACAACATTTTTTTTGTTCATGTCTGGTTCATTTATTACACGGACGAACATAAGCGAACTTCTTGCCAAATGAGTGTCCGGTTCATTTAGGATATGCGTAGTGTGCAGTGGAGGGGCTACATAATGGGGCGACTTGTGCATGTAGCGCCCAGTCAGCAAAATGTGGATTTTTGTTTTAGGGGTGTAGTGGTGTTGTAGCCCAATATATATACATGTATATATATACCACACACAACACAATATAATAATAATATTCTTCAAAAGTTTGCCGGTGAAAAATAACCCCCCCCCCACCCCACCCCACCCCTTATCGCCCTAAATTCTCGCCCCATTAAGCATAACTTTACAGCCCTAAGTTGGTATGGTTCGGTTTTTGGTAATTCCTAGACTAAAGACCCCATTAACCAACAACGATAACAATAACAAAATTAAAACCAATTAGCATAAGCACAATGAACGAACACGGGCACATTCTGACTCCGCTTCCTACACGCCCACTTTCAATCGTACCGGGGTCCGGCGCCCTCGTATCCCACGTGGGCACACCCATTCCCATTTCTCAACACCCTAGGCAACTCACAAGTACAATCCACCACCCGCCCACAAACAACCCATCAGCCACCTCACTGTACGGGTCCTCTTTGGATTTTAACCTACGAATGGCTGAAAAGAGTCTTACAAAGTATAGGTACGGGCTGAACATGATTAGTGACCAGATTGGGAAAGAGCCGTCTGGGTTTTTGGATAAGAGCATTGGGAGTTGATGGATGGGTGTGAGGCGAGTGAGACGAGGAGTGAGGCGTAGAGGATGTGTTGAGTTTTAGCGATGCATGGTCTTATCATTGTATCAAAGGATTAAGGCAGCCTAGGTATTGGTTTTGTAAGCATAGATACTGGCGCTGATCTAAATGTGCTAGAAAGCTAAACATGATCCGTTCAATCGCATCTTGGTTATTCATCACAACTCAAAGTGAATTTATGTCTCTTGGATCTAATATTTCAGAAGTTTGGAAGAATATAGCATCAATCAACAAAGAGATTGACCGACTATCCATCAATATTGCCTTATATGTTCTGTCTTCTACAACATTAAATTCTCCACTTTCAGACATGCGATTTATGATGTCTCATGCCCCCTCCCCCCAACTCATTGCAATAATGTTTTAAAACTTTGGAGAGAGATGATTCATATCAAAGTAAACGTTTTTGTTTGGAGAGATGTTCAATTCGAAAAATGCAACAAAGGATTCATTGGTAATAAGAGGAATCACCATGCCCTCTCTTCTTTTTCCAACATGTGGTTTTCATTAAGAATCAGTCGAGCACCTCCTTGTAAACTATGTCATTGCATCTATGGTTTGGACGCAACTACTTCATTAGTGTAAGCTCTTGGCCTCTTGTTATTATCCTTGCCCGGACTAACCAAGATCCTCAACCCCCTCAACCCATATATCCTCTAGCTGCCATATGTGCAAAGTACACCATGTCATTCGGTTAGTCTTTTTTGGTAGTCCAAGATTTTATTACATGTATTTTATTACTGTTAAATTCATGTTTTTTGGTAAAACATTTCTTACTTTTATATATATATATATTACAAATAACAAAAAACCTCTTAAATTTTAAGAATACAATCACCAATACATACAATTTTGAAATATTGGGGGTAATATGGTCTTTGCTCACATTATGATGCACAGTTAAACAGTTTAATTTGAAAAATACTAACAATGGTAGTTCAACTTAATGTTAAGTTTTGTAAACTTATTAAATAGTTACGCATTTACATTTTTTCTAAACTAACTACGCCCACAATCTTTTAACGACCAAATCTTTTTCGCACGTTAATATTATATATATATATAGATTAAAAGAGAAGATGGTTTACCAAAAACGTGCATTACTGGTTGTAATTTATGTTCCTTTGGTTGTAAATGACGTTTAAACAGTTGTACATGATGCTGTACATCTTCTTTAGTTTCTGGCTGTGACGTGTGGAACTCGGGATCAGACACCTGTCCTCATCTTTTGGTTTCCACCATTGCTTTATGTGGTTTCTTGAAAACATTACTCTCTCTCAGTCTCTCTGTTAATTGATATTCATATTGCATTGCCTGCTTTGTTCATAATGGCAATGAGGAATTATGTATCTGAGGCTATCTGTTGGTGCTTTATGTTTATGCTTTTTTATGATGGTCCGCTATTTGGTGTGGAAACCTATGTTGTAGCCAAAGCGACCAGATTATCTGAACCTCAAGTGATTTGATTTACATCTTGAATTTTTTTTATTAGGTTCAAAGTATTATTTAGAAGTTTTACATCTCATATATTGCAGCCTAAGGACTGTTTTGCCATATATATTGTCGAGCAACTGTCGAATTATCTTTTTAGCAGCATTTCTGTACGATATCAGTGTTGTAATAGCTGATTGCAGTATCACAAAAACGTTACTTTAGGATGATTTAAGGGCGGAATTGTTGAGGTTAATACTTACTGCAAAGTCTGCTTCTAATTGGGTGTGTGTTTATATGTATCTTTGGTATTCAACAATGATCATAGTTGTAATTAGGTAAAGTTTCTTCTTTTATTCACTTAAGTTTCCCATTATTTTTAACTCATGCTTTTATCTAATTAATTGTTGTTATTCTTTGCAGCGAACTAAAAGTATTTTGCATAAATGCTCGAATTTGAGGGACAAAACACCACAAAGAGCTACGATATTGTGACTCGCGTGATAAGATAAACATGAGGAATTACCTTCTTTTCGTCTTCTCTTTCTCTGAAAGTGAACGGTTCCATGGTCATATACAACGGAGGAGAGGGCGACAATCCGTCGAGGTTTATTTTTCTTTCTTTTTTGATGATCTATTTTATCTCTGTTGCTGACTTTTTTTTCTTTTAGTTAGCGAATGCCTTAATCGGCCCTCCATGAACTGGGTCGCTAGATTTATATCTTTGGATATTGAATAGAGGGTACTATGGTTAGTTGTTTGTTTTTAGATGCATTTATTAATTTTTGTTTTGAATTTGTTCTTGATCGAGTTCATGTTAATTAAGTGTTTGTGATTGGAAATGTCCAATTTATGGTTCAGCTCAAATGTCACTTTTTCTTTATTAACTTCACAATTAACCATTTTAACGGTTTCTCTGTTGACTCCGGTTTTGTATGTTTCCTCTCCGATTCGTCTGTTGCCAAATTCCATTTTGGAAACCCAAGGTGACGAGTCGCAGTGACTGTTGTCGGGTTCCGTTTTGTAACCTTAGGCGACCGCAGTGGCGGAGACTGGTGATTCTTTTTTCGGAGTAAACTTCATAGTAATACTCAACCCTATTTTTTTTCGTCGATAAGGATCGCTAACTTCAAAATTTGTTGCTTCTACTTTGCTACCATTCAGTGACTTATTTCAGGCATTACAATTCTTGAAGCAACTGTTGGATTTGTATTATAGCAATATAGTTTAGAACCAAGTTCACAAAATTAATGATTTTTATATATAGATATGTCGTTTATAAGCTTATAGCTAGGAATTTCTAACAATTGTAGTGGATTGTTATTTGTTATTAACAACATAATAAAAATTCTAAGTGCATTTGTGCTTCTAATATGCATCTTTTTAATCTCCAATGGTGAACTTTATTGGTTTTAGTTTTTGAGTTATTTGTATCAATTTTATACCAATGTGTTTCATGTTGATTCATTTTCTGTTTCTTAGTTACAGAAAGTCGCTGCAACAGGATAACTGAAGGTTGTAAACAGCGAGTAGTTTAAGGGCTTCGTTTCAACAAAGCTCACCAAATCAGTAAGTGTTATTAGAATTAGTTGCATTTGGGTGTGTAATCTACTAATCTGCAACCTGCAACCAAAAGTTTAGTTTCTCATTTTTCTCTAAGGTAGCTATGGTTGCTTCAAAGAAATTGATTTGTCATAGATATTTAAATTATTTATTAATTAAAATCATATTAAACATGGTTATTGTCATATACATTTACATAAATGCCGCAGTTTTAAGTAGTAGTAGTCGTCTACTTGAATTTTATTATTATTATTATTATTATTATTATTATTATTATTATTATTATTATTATTATTATTATTATATAATAGTTTACTTTCACACTCATTACATTTGTGTGTACAAACATCGTTGATGTCAAGTTGTGAGCTTCGCAAATGGGTCTTTCATAAAAGAGGTCATTTAAAGGTATTATTATAATTATAATATACTAATATATAAGTTGCATTTTATGTTTTCTACTTCATTGTAAAGTTTTTAAATTCTCAATATTGATCCAAGGGAGTTAAATTTTGACTTTTGATGTTATTTAGGCATATTTGACTCTTGAAATTGGGAAGAATGTTCGGTTTAGGAGAAAAGATCGATGTGCGAACTGAATTAATGATGTTAGATGTATTGCAAGTAGAAGTTTTTAGGGATAAAAACTCATATCTTATTGCCATTTTAGATTATAAAGGTATTATAGAGTCCGATTTTAGTCTTGATTGTACAAATTTATGGTTTCAGGTGGACAAGCTTATGTTGATCCTCAAGATGGACCTGTTCAAGACTTCAGTATTATTTTTTTTCTTTTGTTGGAAGTAATGTAACTTTTTTGTTTCTTAACGTTGGGCACTTCAGATGCTTATAAGCTTTTTGAGTGCTACACAGTTGGTGTATGTTTCCTTTTGTGTATTATGCTTGCACACTTACTAGAATCTTTTTTTACTTATTTGGTAAATTCAGTTAGTTGAGAGCTATATAGAACCCTTATGCAGGCTGTCAAACAATCAACATCGAAAACTTTGAATCACTTTCATTTTTAGTTGTGGTTTGTTGCGGGGATCGAAATGCTAGTTTTTTTTTTAAATTACACCATAAAAACGAGCAATTTAATCTCTTTAAAATGGGTATGATATTGCTATACTTTTTTTTAATTTAAAACGATTAAAATATTACGCGATTACCAGTTAGGACCGACAATGGGTCGGGTCGGGTGGGCTTGGGTCATGTGTCATATGTCAGACCGAGTTAAGTGTTCAATCATCGGTTACACGCGTACTTTCCATAAGTTGTGTTCAATTTCAGGTTACATGTGTATCGTCATCTAGTTGCGAGTGTATCAACATTGGTTTTGCATTCAATGTTGGGTTGCGCGCATGTTGGCATCAGTTACGCGTACGATTTATAACAAAATGATATTTGTTATTGGTATATACTATATGTTTTTAAATGATATTAGATAACAACGAATAACAAATGCTTCTTTAACACCACATATTTTAATGAATCGTTTTCTCGTCTATTAATATTTGAAATACAAGTCTCAATCCCAAAAAAGGGAAGCTACACATATTAACATAGTAACATGTTAATAGGACAATAGCGATTTTTTATTCAATTAAAGTGTAAGCACTATTGAAGCAGAACATGCAACATATTCACGTTTATGTCCTAAAACCTTAGAAACAAAAAACTTTACATACTCATAATTTCTTTTTTGTTCAACTTTATTCTTCAAATGTTGTCATAGATGCTATTGTAGGCCAATTACTTTTGTATTACAGCTAATATTATATATATTAAATATCCTAAAGTCGCTTAACAAGAGTAATTTGAGTCGCCAGATGTTTTTAGTGTAGCTATCATTTAAATTATTGACTATATCTTTTGGGTTTCTCTTTCGGTTGTTATAGCAATTGTCAACAACCAAAGTGATACCACCTGAATTCACGTCACACCCCCACCGCATCGCATGTATATCCTACTAGTTAATAGATAATAAACATATGATATTTATGTTTATGCCTTCCAATTTTTTTTTGTTCTGATGTCAAATCATATTTTTACATAAAATGTCAAATTTATTTAATTTTTATGCACTTAAAAAAAAGATTGTGCATTTTAAATTTGTCAGATGTCTTTATTTATATTTCTTGAAATCAAATAAGTACCTTTTGTAGATGAAATTTTGTTCAAATTAGCTTTTTTATTTATTCTTTAATAAGAGCCATTCCTTTTCATATACGATAAGGAAAATACACTTTCACATAAATAAAAGATTGGTAAAGTAAAGAACATGACTTGACATTAAATTCTGTTAACACAAATTCGTATATAGAAAGTACACCTATTCATATAATAGTGACAAAATTATTATTGTCCTTTATATTTATTTATTTTTTCAAAACTTGAATTATTAGAATACTAAGAGTGCACCGTCCACGGGGTAAGTGGGAAATCCCATTGGGTTAATACACGGCCACAAGCACATCAGGTAGTGCAATCGGGTAGCAAAATTAGGCTTGTGAGGCCGACGAACGGTGAAACTGGGTTCGGGTTAGAAATTGGTTTCAAGTTTATTTAGGTGGCAAGTATTGATCGGTTGGTTGAATCAGGTTGGTTGGGTAAATTGGATAGTGCCACCTTCACACTAACTAGTAACAGTATAAAATAAGAAACTAAAAACCAACTATACAAAAAGTTTATGTACAATTGTACATTTATGTTTGAGAATGAAGTTTTAGCCCAAATCATAAATAGTAAATAATCATGTATTTGAGCTACATACAAAGGGAGCACCTAAACAAACATCCATAGATTACTAAGAGCATCCACAACAACAAACATCCACAAACCGCCACATAATAGCCACATTAAATTTCAAACTTTTCTAAAAAACCCAAACTTTTTTCTACAACAACAAACCTTCACAAACCTTATTAAAATATACTATAATTGTATATATATAATATATATGTATATATGCATGTGAGAGAGAGAAAGGGGTGGCCCCACAAAAATGCCACCTTGTAAGTTTGTTGCAAGTTTGCTTAAACAAACCCATCATTCACAAACTTGCTCCACAACAAGAGAAGTTTGTCATCCAAGTCCATTTCTTTGTCACATAGATTGAAACCTAGAAAATTGGAGCTTGTTGTGGATGCTCTAAAAAGCCTCCTATTGATGTGACTAGATATAAGTACACTTTTTGTGAACGACTAACATGTACCATCTAATTCTACTCTTAAAAGGTACTCTATTGTCGACCATGATATTCAAACTCTCAGTCTCATGATAAAGAGTACATTTTACATTTCTTGATACCATTAAGCTAAAAGAATATATGACAGTATACACCCATATATAATGAATTAGTCAAGGAGTATTAAGTATACGCCCTCATATCATATTTATGCGCCCGTATACCAAATGGAATAGACTATTTGTGACAAATGTGGTGTGTACATTCACTAATATGTGAGACGGAGATGGGTGTTCATTTAATAGGACCACCTAAAGAATAGTGCATATGAGGTACTTTCCAATCCCATAAATGACAATATCTATAATAGTCGACACGTCAAATATTTTTCAAGATTTTTTTGAATTAACTTGAAACGGTCCCATTATAATGAATACACTAGAACCTTTGATTACGATTTGACAAACTTAATGACAAACTTGATAGTGCATAGAGATGGTTACTTGCCAAAATATAAAGAACACTACTACCATTACTCAAAATAGAGATGGTATCGGTACCGTACTAGTACATGTACCCGAAAGTACTCTTACCAAAAATCACATGTACCCAAATTTTATGGTACGGGTAAGGGTACTTTAGGCATGATACTCGCTTTGGTATCAACTTTTTTTTGCTTTAAAAAAATCCACTAAACTTGGTATCGATACTGGTACGGTACTGACAATCAATTATCTATAATACCATAGCCAAAACTGTAATACCACAACCAAAAACATAATACCAAAACTAAAATGAAACAAATCAACTATAATATAAAATCCATTCACGGTGGCTATTACTAGTTATTGATTGGAAGAAGAAGAGAATAGAACTAGGGTTTGATTGGTTTAATTAGAACTAGTACTTAATATTTTGATTATCAATGGTTTTGAAAAACTCGTTTGAAACCTTGAGGATATCCCAATAACCACATGCTTAGAGTTATGAGTTTTAGAAATCATAATAAAAACCTATGCATATTCCTAATAAAAACATATACCCGAAAGTACCTGTACCTAAAATCAGTAAATTTGAATACCCTTACCTGTATTGAATAGACGGGTAAGGGTACAGATACCAGTCCAGGTAATAAATGTGTATAGGTATTTTGGAAAAAAATCTCATCCCTAATTACATACTTGTTAATGACTCCATTTTTATTTGGCTTTTTTTGCATGTGGTAACGGAGAACTTGATTATATCCTTCTTAAACCCTTTAATCATTAGTGGCAGTTCCATTGCCCCTCTTAACTCTTAAGGACTTCCATCCTAATCAATTTTAGTCCATAAAATCACATAAACACCTATACACATTGCCTTAATTATGAAACATAAGACACCTAATAATCACATAACCGCCACATTATACAAGTATTTATGTTCTCACAGTTCTCTATATGACGTATGGTTACGTGACGCCTTATGAATCATAATTAAAACAATATGCCCACGTGAATGTAGACTCGGTCCCCTATTAAGTGATGATTATTACACGCCCGTTATAACAAGGTCTTTGAGAGGACGAGGGGTGTTCCTAACTTCCTATAAGGGTTCCCCTATAAGAGGAGTATAGGCTGTCAAGACATAAGATTTTGGTTTCTATCCCATAAATGACTGTCTATAACTAATACAGACATTAAAGATATTTTTTTTCAAGATTCATATGCATATACGTACTTGAGACGGTCCCCATATAATGCATATGCTAGAACCTTTTTGATTCGACCGACAAACTTAATGGCAAACTTCATAGTACATATAGATGGTTACTTGCCAAAATAGAAGAAACGCTAGTACGATAACGATAACGCATAATACATACATGTGATTGACTCCATCTTTATTCGGGCTTTTTGCATGTGATGATGGAGAACTTTATTATATCCTTCTTAAACCCTTCAATCATTAATGGCATTACCATTGCCCCTCTTATGGACTTCCATCCTAATCAAATTTAACCATTAACGATAGCCATATTAGAAAATTAAACAAAGAGTTATATAAAATCACAAACACTTATGGGTAGGTATAAACGGGCCAAGCTGCAGGTTCATGAGATACTCAGGATCGGCTTGTTAAAAGTTCTAATCGAGCCGAGCTTTAACGAGCTCGAGCCCGACCTCGAGCCTTAATATAAGCTTGTTTAATAGATGAGCTTGAACTTGAGCTTCACTTATCAAGCTCGAGCCAGCTCCCGAGCATATTTCTATAATTACTAGTTAATGTATTAATTATAAATTTATATAGCAACACCCCTTTATGTGGTTTTCACAGTTCTAAGCACATAACCACCAGATATACTTAAAACAATTGTACACGGTGCATATAAGATTTAGTGGACGAGAGATAGCAAGGCGGTTATGCGGTTACCTATCGTCTTATGTGCACCTGATTATATTTCACTATACTACAATTGGTCCCCTTATTAAGTGGTCTCAATGTGTGTGTCTGCGTGCACGGTGCGTGTGTATATATACACAAAAACGTGTATAAAAGACAAAGAAAAAGTTAGCATGTACCACTTCTAAGCAATGAAGTAATGCCCTTCCAAGACAATGCTGTTTTTATTACAGCTGGCCAAAATGGTGCCACGTTGCCAGACCAGTCTGCTGTTTTTATGTCCTGAAAAATTGCAGCAATTTCACACACTCAAAACTATTTATAAGGTGAGGTGTAAATAGAATTCACATATGATATTATTTGTTCCTGTCACTTACTAACGGGTCAAATAAAAAAGATTAGCTTAAATGAATACGGGTCGAAAGTCTCCAAGCACATAATTAATATTTGCAATACATACTAATAATTGAAGTACTATCATTTTGTTTACATAGCTGGTACACTAATTATTTTTTAAAAAATGGACAAAACTGTTTTTGAGCCATTTGCTTTTTTATCTGTTATCCAACAACCAAATCCATACAATAAGGAGGTAGTTGAGTGTGTGGTAGTTGGTAGCTCCCTCAATATTTAAAGTTTTTAAAATAAAGTTTGAAATTTTTGATATAAACTGAAAAATTGTAGTAAGTTTAGGTGATTAGTGATGGAGTTTACCTGCAAAGAAAGTGATTCTAGTAATTTCACATAATCAGCTGTAGAACACCAAGCAGGGAGATAAAAGCTGGAACAAATCTTATTCAAGATCTTTTGTTCGTCAGGGCGAAGGGAGTTTTCGGTAGGCAAAAGATCCCTATGGCACCATGTTACTATGATAATTGTGGCTCCCGGTGCAGCCACCCGAGTCAACTCACTAACAAACTGTTGTGTTCAAAATTGAAGTTAATATTAAGATGTGTTATACAAGATGAATTTGAACTCAAAAGGGTAGTTTAAAAATTTTAACCTTAAGTTTGTCAGGCATGTGCTCACCACTCTCCATTGACCAAACCAGGTCAAACTTTCCATCAGGAAATGGTTGGTTTAAAGCATCTGCAACTTGAAATGAAGCCTGCTAACATTCATGGTTAGTTCAAGAATCATATGTTCATAATAACCATGAACAACCAATAACTTTAACTCGATTATATAATATGTTGCAGGTTTTCCAAACTGTAATTAGTTTCCCACTTAACATACAAATCCAATTAACTACCAAACATCAAAAACCGAAAGATTTGCAACATTTTCACCAAATTCTTAACAAACTACAATACCTTATCAGCCAATCCTTGAGCAGCAGCAAGGGCCTGAGCCCTCTCAGCTTGCACTGGGCTGAGGGTGATTCCAAAACATTCAGCTCCGTATTTCTTTGCTAGATACCTTGAGCTACCTCCAATGCCACATCCAACATCAACTAAGGTTCTAGGCTTCTTTTCCCGATCATCTGCAACACAACTCACACAGGACAAAGATCAAAATTACAATTCACAGCAAGAAGTTCAGAACCACACTTAATTAAATAGTACAATATAGTACAGTAAAAGTACAATTTGCATAAGTGAGCAGACACATTAATTGATTTCAATCCCTGTGAAATTTCAGCTATCATCCAGCCTAAAATTTCAGACACCTAATTAATAGTTACAAATCTAATAAAATTAATAACAAATTCACAGTAAGATGTCACAAACTACACTTGAATGGAACAGTACAGTAAAACTGTAAAAGTAAGAATTGCATCAGAGACTTTATTACATTAATTAATTTCAATTCCTGTCAAACTTCAGCTATAATCGAAGCCCTAAATTCCAAAAACCTAACTAATTGTTATAAATTTAATAAAATTAACAACAAATCACAGTAAGAAGTCACAAACTAAACTTAACGGAACAGTACAGTAAAAACTGTAAAAGCACAATTTGCACAGATCTTATTTAATTAATTGATTTCAAATCCTGTGAGATTTCATTTCAGCTATAATCCATCCCTAAAATTTCAAACACCTAATTAACAGTTACAAATCTAATAAAAATTATTAACAAATTCACAGTAAGAAGTTACAAACTACACTTACTAACTAATTGGAATAATACATTAAAAAACTAAAAACTGTAAAAGTACAATTTGCACAGACTTCATCTAATTAGTTGATTTCAATTCCTGTGAGATTTCATTTCGTCTATAATCCAGTCCTGTTCAAAAACCTAATTAATTACTACAAATCTAATAAAACTAATCACAAGCACATAATCAGTAAGCAATATCATTCACAAATCACTGTAACATTAACAAATTCAATAACAAACGAGTTCAATGGTGGTGAAGTCATCAAAACCGGCATAGTTTTCTCCGCTTGTAATCAACGGTGACGTCATCACAGCCTCTAGCTAATTTCGATTATCGAAATGAGAGCAATATAACATAAAACGATTGAACATAATAATAAAACTAATAATATAAAATTAGTTCAAAAAACAGAGTATAGTAAATAAATAAATAAATAATAATAATTAATAAAAGAGTACCGGAAAGTGAGGCGAAACGTAAGGCTTCTTCAACCATACGGATCTGAGCGGAACGGTGATCGGAGAGTTGAACGACGTCGTCTGAGTCGTAATAGCCGTGGTGCATGTGTTCTCCCACATACCAGACGACGCGTCGTAAAACTCCGCGATTCCTTTCTTCAGCTGCTGGTCATCGTCGGCTGCGTCAGCTTGTTCGTTACCGGTGGAACTGGTAGGTTGACGGCGGTTGCAGCCATAGTGATAGTGAGTGAGTGAGTGGTGAATTAGGTTATTAGTGGTGGTGTGAACAATGGCATGTAGATTTGGTAATGGTAAGGTTTACGTGTGTTACAGGAAGAGGACGTTAACAGAACCCAAGCGAAATATGTTATTTATTTATAGCATGTGACGTGTTAATACTTTTTTTTTTTTGTTGTTTTTAATATCTATCGTATACGAATAGATGTGTGCATATAAACTGGTTTTGACTAACTTAAACCGGTTTTGAGTTTTAAATCAATTTGTGCACCTCTATATACGAAGGCATAGGTCTATTTGGTACGGGGTGAACGAATGAATAGATAAATGAAGTAGCTCATTGTCACTCTATTGTTTTGTTTAATACTTTGATTACTATGTAGGAATGAGAAAAATCAAGTTTTGTGTTGTTTGGTAGGCCGAAAAAAACGAAGAAATAAAATAAATTTGGTGTTGAGTTGCGACGGTGCTGGTAGTTGTGGTGAAAGGTGGTGAGAGGTGGTGGTGGTTGGTGGTGGCAACGATGGATAGTGGCAACGATCGGTTGTGGTGGCGGGCGTTGGTGGGTGACATTGGCGGTGGTTGTGGGAGCAGTGGCGGAGCCACATGTTAACCACCGGGTTCGGCCGAACCCGGTCTCTTTTGGTTTTATACATAACCTATTGTATCAAATTAACGAGCGAATGTCATTAGAAAATAAAACGTTCAAACCCATGGATTATGAAAATTTTAGTAAATTCTTTTTAGAAATGAATATATTTTTTATAACATATAAAAAGCTTTGAAAAATTATAAAAAGAGTAAACTGCGGTTTTCGTCCCTGTGGTTTGTCCAAATTTGCAGTTTTAGTCTAATAGTTTTAAATTTGCGATTTTCGTCCCTGTGGTTTCATTTTACTTGCAATTAAACCCGAATTCACTAATCCCGTTAAGTTTGGTCATTAAACCCATCAGTGTGCCCCTCGCGTAAGGGGCAATTTTGTCATTTTTCTCCCCAAATACAACACAGCCCCTCACGTGAGGGGGCTTGCGAATTAGGATTGGAGTTTATTTTGGGAGAAAAAGGACAAAATTTCCCCTAACGTGAGGGGCACGTTGATGGGTTTTAACGACCAAACTTAACGTGTTAGTGAATTCGGGTTTAATTGCAAGTAAATTGAAACCACAGGGACGAAAATCACAAATTTAAAACTATTGGACTAAAACCGCAAATTTAGATAAACCACAGGGACGAAAAGCGCAGTTTACTCTTATAAAAGTTACTAACAAACATCGTAAATGCACAAATAATAACTCGTATATATATTATAAAACAAGCTCAAAGTTATTCATAGAACGGGTCAATAAACTCAACTCAATTAACATTCTTAAACATAGCATCAAAATAAAAACTAAACATGAATGATGCGTAATCGGATGTGTGATGATTTAAGTAATCGGATGGATGACAATTATATGGATGATACTTCCATTTGTTATATTGAAATTGAGTTCTTTTTTATTGTCAATGATTGAATATGTTGAATCGTTTTCAAAACATGAAAACATGTATGAAACAATTATAATATGTTATATATATCTTTTTTTATTTAATATGACTTTTTATTTTATTAAATGTTGACGATATACTTTTATTATAATAATGCTATTGTATTTTATCTATTTGACTGAATGATTGACTTGACCTACTCGGTACATCCGGGTCTGAAAACTTTGACGTCTGACAAAAACCGAGCACCAAAAAATCTCGAACCCATAGGATAAAATTCTTGTCTTCGCCACAGTGTGGGAGGATGGTGAAGGTGATCTACGGTTGAAGAAGAAATGAAATGGAAAAGAAAAGAGGGGTGCTGATAAATGAATTTTGAGTGTTTTAAAAGTAATGGAACGGACGAGCTAATATGTGATTTCATTTCATTAGCTAACAAAACACTCTTTGTTTATCCATATGTAACGACCAATTTCATTCCGTCTTTCATTTATACATATCAAATACTACCATATTTTTTTCATACAAGTGTATATCTTTTGTATACAAGCATATGAATATATGAATACATAATACTTACCTCAACAAAGTTTGAATAAAAGCGGTGGTTTCTTTAGTTGAACCTTGTAATACTTAATAGTTAAGGGCCGGAAAACAACTATAGAAACTAAGGAACTAATTAGGTATAAGTATGAGTTTATATTAAAATTTGAGTGTACTACGAAGTACGAAATGTCCCAAATTTGCAAAATGCTTTGATATAAACCAAAAATCCTAAATGAAAAATCTATAAATAAATATGTATCCATAAGACTACATCCTAAGACACATACATATGATGACATGATTTTGCACAAAAATGTATAAACATGTACACATGCATACATGAGACACACATACGTGAATGCCTAACGTACTTAATACCAGACAAATTAATAAAAGTTGCATTTCATTTCATAGATGAACATGCTCATAACGTTTTATAGAGCTATTGGCATGGTTGGTTCCTATGATTTGCAAATATCGCACGCTTGATTTTCAATATTAACTAATTACAAACTTGATTCTAAAACTTATAAAAATATTACTAAAGTTGTCTAGATTTATAAATTTTAGAGTTAAGTGTCATTTTAGTACATGTGGTTTTATCAACTACGCAACTTTAGTACTTTTTTTGAATTTTTCGCAACTGGCTACTTCACGTTTCAAAAACTGGTCATTTTAGTACTTTTTCATAACCCCGTTTAATTTGTCCGTTAAGTCAAGGGTAAACTAGTAATTTCATTATATTTTTCTATTTTCATTTAATTAAAATACACCTTAAATTAAAACATCAAACTCCCTCTCTCACTCAACCCATAGATCTGCAATTCACATTCCCCCAATCCAAATCCCCAACTCAACTTTTAATCTTGATTACAAAACTCCAATTCAATCACTCACCCTTTTTTTAACCTCCAACCTTCCATTTCTCAAATCGTTTCACCAGGTCAATACTCAATCAACAGCAGATCTCCGGCCATCACCAGCGTCGGCGGCCGCGTCTTCATTTTGAAGATCTAGCTTCCAATTACTTAAGAGCCCAACAAGCCGTTTTCATTGATACCTCTGGTAACTCAATCCCGTCATCTGAATATTCCCAACTTTTCCGAACGGCGAGTCATCTCCAATCCTCGTCGTATAGCTTCAAAATAACCAAACCGGAGTCAGATCCTGTATCACACATGTTTGTCATTTCAAATAAAAGGATCCAATTACAATAAAGAGGCAGGTAAGCGGGTAACAAGCTGCGCCGCCACCCCCTTTTGAATGGCAAAACCGATCATACTGAAAATAAAATTATCGTTCTTTGGCGTTGTTGAGTTACTGTGCACGACCCGCTGAACTCTTTTTAGAAACGTAGCAGCATCGGGAGCAAGAGACCCAAATGTATCAAAAGCAAAAGGAATGAAGGCGTGTTGATTCTCCACACACGCCTTCTCGTGCTTAGCAATTTTTCCTGCTTCTACCTTTAACACGGCCTGCCTAGAAACAAACCCGGTGTCCCTAAGCCCGACAAGAGGGGGCACCCCAGTAAGGTCCACACAAGCATGTTTCCCCCCGGCCCATCCAAACACAAGAATGTCCGCTGGTCGGAGAGTAGACCTTCCTTCACGCGGATCCGACAAGAAATTCACAGGAGCCTCTTTTCTTGCCGAGATTCCCGCTCGTTTTAACACGTCAAAAAGGACATCCCTGACCAAATCATGTCTATATTTAAATCCCGGGAGTTCTTTGCAATGAACCGCATGTTCACCAAAATTGTCTAAACATGCCTTACGAAAAAACGGGCAGGGCTCATTAACTGGGAACAGGGGGATCATTAACCGATATTTAAGAATGGCTCGGTACTACACTGCTGACATGTGCTGGCCTAACCCTTCGATGGGGGTGACAGTTAAAAAGTCTTGAGCATGAGGAACCTAAAGACATTCTAATACCGCTCTCTGACGAGAGGACATGCCAAACTTTTCTCCCAAACTTTGGACGGTTTTACTATAAAGGGCACTCGCCAAAGCATTTTGGGCTTTAGGGGGGGTAGTGTCCATATTAGTGAACCCGCCAAGATTAAGATCGGGAATAGAGTTATGTAAATAATCCATTGCACACCCAAAATCAGAATCTAACCCATCAACACCACAATCACGCAAAATGTGGTCCTGTAACTTCCAAGATTGTGCTCTCGAGGCTACGAAAGCATAGGTGGAAACATCCTCAGCTGAATATAACCTTAAACCATCGAAATGGATGGGGAGAGAGGCCAGTCTCCATTGAAAATCTCCAAAAAATGGACCCCCACATACCACAATATCCTCAATCAAAAACGAAGAGATTGTGGTGGTCCCCGAATATGGGTGGTGCTGTGATAGACGACTGACGGAGTGGTGGTAGATGGTTGGGAAGAAGACGCCGGTGGCGGTAGTGTATTTGTTGTTCTTCGTTTACTAAACGGGTCAACAGTGGTCGACCTGGGTAAATCAAGTCGGGTTGACCCGAGAAACCCATATGGTTTTTGATCAGATTCCAACTGGGTATTGACTTGAATCGAACAATTGTTGATATTTAGGATGAACTTGGGTACATCGAAATCCGATGGCAGCGATTGCCGGAGAAGAAGGGTTTTTTAAGATCATTGGTTGCCTACACTCATATTTGGTGAACTGATATTACAATTGGAGAGTTAAGCGGAGAGAGAGGGGAGACATATTTGATTGTCATGGGTTAGGAACATTGATTTATTCTTAGTATTTTAATTTTAATTTGTTTTGTTTATTTAGTTGTAAGGTATTTTTGTTAAAAGAAAAGATAAAACAAATAAAATAAAGAGAATTACCAATTTACCCTTGACTTAACGGACAAATTAAACAGGGTTATGAAAAAGTACTAAAATGACAAGTTTTTGAAACATGAAGTAACCAGTTGCAAAAAATTCAAAAAAAGTACTAAAGTTGCGTAGTTGATAAAACCGCAGGTACTAAAATGACACTTAACTCTAAAGTTTATAACTACGGTGGTTCTTACCCGCTAAATTTGTTAAATTTTATGGTTAAGTTTCCCTAAAATTATCATACTAACCTTCTTAATAATAATAATAATAATAATAGTAGTAGGTTATGCCATTTCCATTATAGTTTTTCTCTTTTTCCTTTTTTTATCTAACGTTATGTTTTGTTTTAAGTTTTCTTTTGCATTTGCTACAAAGAGTATACCAAATTGACTGACGTCGTTGTAACACGGGTCATACGAAAATCTACATACTCTCGATAAAATAGAATTTGACCATGCAAATTAGAAATAATTTTTCTTGGATAAAGGAACAGATTACTCGATCTATTTCCGTATCGCAAACAATTAAGGTGAAGCAGGGCCAGGAACGACGAATCTCTTTATGATAAACAGATCCGTTTTGCAAGTTCGTTATTACGGGTAGTTCCTACAAAGGATCAGACTAATGACGTATACAATACTTGAATTCTCGGTGTAGATGCTACATAGTTGGTTCTCATCCTTCATAGACTACGAGTGTAATAGGAGCATCCGTCGACAAAAGGATCACCCTAATATGATCATCTCATGGCTATCGAGAACGAATCAAATCAGATGGTTCTATTTTCTGACTTGCTCCTACGGAACCAAAATCAAAAAAATTGAAAAATCAGTCATTCACAACCACTGATGAAGGATTCCTCGAAAAGTTAAGGATTAGTTATCTTTTTTAGAAATCGAAATGAATTTAACCAGTAGTCATTTGAAAGATCAGTTTGCCCTAAAAAAATATTTTGTTGGTAACGGTCATATCACATCAAATCATGATATAAGTGATAAATAACCCGAAATTATTGAATAGAAAGAAGATAAGAGAAGCTAGACAAAATTATTATTATTATTATTATTATTATTATTATTATTATTATTATTATTATTATTATATTCTTGGTTGGCAATGATTTAATATGTAAATAGAAATTTCGTCATTTAGTTTGTTAATTTTGCATGAAAAAAAAGGAGCGTTGTATTTTTATATCACACTTAAAATATCAATTCAACACTTGAATGCCACTTGTAAGTTAGAAAAAACCAATAGAAAATAGACTACACAAGGTATTAATAAGCTTAATGAAGTACGTCTTCTGATCCTGATGAACAAATAAACATGCAAGTCAACATTAGGGGGCGTGTACTTTTCTTCAAAACCTGTGTCCAAGAATAATTTATTTCCGAGCATAGATTCTTATTTTTTTTAAAGTTTCAGACGTATTTTATCTTGATCAGTTGATGATCTTCTTCTCTAGGTTATCTGTTTTCAAAACTGGACAACCCAAATGAAGAATAAATCTGATCCATTAGATGAAAACATGTAAATCTGAGCCATTGGATGAAGAAATCGGATTTACAAGAATTTAATGTTAAAAGAGAAAGAAAAAAAGTTTTTGTGACTTTTAGGTAGGGGTAGTGGCTGCTGCGATGAAAGTTGTTCAACAACTGCAAATAGGTAGAAAGAGACGATGATACACCATAAAAATTTATGATTGCCTTATCACCAACCAAGCCCCCCCCCCTCCCATTACACCCGTTTTGGGTATCCATGAGTGAGATAAAATGTGCATACATGTCGCTTATGTGACATCACTTTTTCCTCACAATCCCATAACACATAGCCTAAAAGCATAACACAAGGGTGTGTATCAATACCATGTGCTTATCATGAGAAATCGATGATTCATTTGCCAAAAAAAGCCGAAAAAAGGGTGTCAAAGGCTAACCATGTGTAACATTGTAAAACCTTAATGGTATACTTTCGAAAGCCATCAAAAAATCACAATCTCCATAATAACAAAAAGCTTGAATGGTCCTTTTCAAACGATACCAACCTTTTATTCTATTGGTACCAAAACAATTATGTTCGAAAGACAACATGTCAAAGGAGATGGCTATACAGAAGCGGACTTATAAAAGGAAAAAAGGTTTGGAAAATACGGGTTAAGCGTGCGAAATTTGAATTATTCACTGTCTTGATAAGATTTTTTTTGAAGTTTAAAAATTCAAGAGAACATGTCATGCCATCAAAAGCCAATCCTAGAAAGACCCACTAGTTGTGTTGCATCGAATACAAGTAAATGTTAATAAAGGGTAAAATGTGAATCATACATTCAAATAATGAATTCACGTGCACAAAACACACAATAATGGCATCAAACCACTTTAGAGTAGGACCATATACAATTTGATTGAAAACTTAAAAGCTTAATTGTACATAAAAGGTAACATAATTGTGTACATGTTCACTAAAAAAATTCTAACGAGACTTTAACTTTAATTATCCACTTGGCCTACCAAGGTTTTAAAAGTCGTATCACACATGCTAAGTTATTTTAATTTCTACAAATAAGTTTGAAGAAAAAAAAATTCTATTTTATTGGCTTTCTTTTTTTATTTTAAATAATAAATTCTAACCACGATTTCAATAAATAAATAAATAAATAAAAAATCAAACAAACAAACAACATATATGTGTGGTAAGCGATATGTTTATTAGTTTCTATATTTTATTTAAAGGCCTTGAGCTTATAAAGAATTAGATTTGGTAGGATATAACTTTCTGAATATTTTTTTAGTTATCTATACTATATATAATACTCCGTACATGATACATGGACAAATTAGAACACTTACTTTTTAAGTAATTTACCACTTATAAAGCATAAGGTACATCTTCTATAGCATGTAAAATAGGGACAAACTTGTCCATTAAAAAATATGCATAAATTTATTTGCAACATTTCTCTCTCAACTTTACTCAATTTTTATAAATTTTAAAAATTGTTACTTTGAACATTTATCTTTACACATGTATTCCGTTTTATTTTAATTGTAACTAACTTCCCACCAACGACTTTCCAACGGCAGTAACTTTTTCATACATTAATATATATTTTTAAAAACTGCACCATAAAAATAATCATTTTATTGTCTTTAATTTGGGTATGATATTGCTATACTTTTATCATTAAAAAAATTAACATGTTACGTATGGGCGTTCACAACTCGGTTTTAGCTGTTTATAAGTTAAACCGTGAGCCAAACCGTTGGTTTGATTTTTTGTCACTGAAACCAAACTGAACCATCAAAAAATTAAACTGAATCATTACTAATAATTTGGTTTCACACATTGAGCTTCAATAATAAGTTTACAGTCCGGTCCGGTCCTATATGATCTATTTTTGGTATAAACCATAAATCGAACTGTTTGATATGGTTTGAACATTCAAAAACCAGCTAATCAAAAGTGGTGATTGGTTTAAACGTTTTCAAGGTTTCAAACGAACCTTGAACCTCCGTAATTGTTACTTGATTACTAGAATTTTTGTTACCCGTCGCATCGCGCATGGACTTGTCTAGTAAACATAATTGGTCTCATATCAATTTCATGAATGTATTCTTCAATAAAGTTTTATTCTAAAACTCATGCAAATTGTCTTCGACGTTACATTGATTAATCATCTACTTCGGTTACATGTTTATAAGAGTGACGACAATGATTAGTGTAACCCATTTTATAATCTTTTTTTTTTCCAGTTAACTTATAAGTTATAACGTGCTATAATCACACATTTACTTTATCTTATTTTGTGTTTTAAACCAATATTTGTCTTTCTTAACTTCATCAAGAAGTTTATCAAGAATATATAATTATGGGTAAAGTTGGGCTGTGAGAAATATGACAAGAATTTTGCGGAAACCTCTTGGTATGTTCATCTTTAATATCAACAAGTGTATGCCACTAATAGAGAATAACACTAGTGTATTTATCTCAGCATTAGTCATGAACTTGATGCTACTTTTGACCCACGTTCAAGTGAATAATAGTTTCGAGTGACATAGTTGCATATTATGAATATATGAGAGATTGAAAATTATTTAAGAGTTGTCCCCTAACACGAACTCGATTGATGACGTGTATATGAGCCAACCGAATGGTTTTGTGAATTCTAAAAATGCTGGTAACATATGCAAGAT
>NW_027506611.1:0-59968 GCF_021521415.1 Bidens hawaiensis
CAAGAAACCCCCACCCCCATCCTCGCTGACTCGTTCGTTGTCCTAGTCAGCGTCGCAGTTTAAAACTCCTCGTGGACGACCTAAGACATCGAAACCTACGGGAGCTCACCTCGGGTTTTCTTTGATGGTTTCGCCAGCGCAAGTACCCGGCGATAGAAACGTTTAGGAGCGTCATTCCTAGCTGGGCCCAGCCGTTCATCGCAGACATCAAAAACGTACACCCAGATGGTAACTGTGGTTTTCGATCAATTGTAGTGGGTTTGGGGATACATGAGAAAGTTTGGCCAGATATTAGGCGGGCGATGCAGAACGAGCTAGAAATGAACGAAGGATGGTGGAGGGAGATGTTCAACAAAGAGGATGACAGATTGTACGGCTGGGTTCATTCCAGCATTCCGTACTACCACAACGGTCAAACCGGCGCCGCCGAGTCGTTGGTTCAGCTTACCCGGTCACCGGGCACGTGGCTGCTCAGACATACGCGTGTGTGTTAGTCAACCTAGTTGGCAATCAGACCGAATCTTACTTCCCATTGAGAATTGGTCCTGACTTGGTTCCAGATCCACAGGTTATAGGCATCGCTAACTGGAGAGGTGATCACTGGATATATATCAACCTGGTAGGGGATTTCCCAATGCCTACGCAAAACCCTAATTGGGAAAGAAGCGCCGTACCGGCAGCGCTCAAATGGAAAACACAGTTCAGACAGCGTTTGAAGGAGTACGAAGACATACGCCAGGGTTGGCGAAGGGAATCCTCTAACGTAGATCTAGACAGCTTATAGAAGACATTGTATCAATGGACAAAAAGTTTATAATAATAATAATAAATATTAAATAATAAATAACAATAATTTTAATAATAATAAATAACAAATTAATATTAATATTAATAACTAAATAATATAAAATAATAATAATAATAATAAATAATAATAACTAAATAACAAATTAATATTAATATTAATAACTAATAAATAATAAATACTAATAAATAATGATAATTAAATAAAAAAATAGGCCTAAGACGCCACGTATAGGCCTATACGTGGCGTCTAGGACCCCTTATATCAGCAGACGCCTGCTCAGCTGCCACACTTTCAAATTTCAAAACTCCCGCGCGAACAACTGAGCATCCACACACGAGCCTATATCGGGTGGACACCGACCGGAATACCAAACGAGCCGACGAGATTTCACCCGACACCGACACCGACACGATATGGAGGTAATTTTTTAATATTATATTAGTGATAATGATTAGGTTAACATGATGATGAAGATGTGTTGTTGATGATGTGATGATGATAATTATGTTGTTTGGATGGGTAAAACTGTCGGCCGGAGTCCGACCGTAAAATGTCCGGAGTCCGGCCGTCGGTTTACAAGGACTATCAGACGCGGCCTATAGCCCTATACGCGGCGTCTGATTTAATTTTTTTTGTTTATTTTTATTAATAATAATAATATTATTATTATTATAAATATTTATTATTAGTATTTATTATTATTATTAATATTTTTATTTTAATTATTATTATTATTAGGAATATTGGCTTCATATAATCCCAACTATGGCCCATTGGCAAATATAAGGACCAACTATCGAAATGGAAAAATATAATCCCAACTACGCATGTCATCAACAACCCCTCCCGTGCTAGGTCACTTCCTATAACTAAAAATAATCGTAAAGGCAAGAGAAAGTGAGAGAAAGCTAAACTCGTCGGAAACCTGCAACTTGTATTTTCCGGCAAGCAGATCTGAAAACGAGGATGGTTGGTGTTGGTGGGCTTCGATTCGTAGTTTGATTAGGGCTTCGATTTTCGTTATCGTTTTTCCGATATCAATTATAATCCGTTCGTGAGTAGGGTAATGGTGGCCGGCGTGAGGAGAGTGGTGGTGGATTCAAAATTTGTTGAATGTTGAATGAAAATGAAAGGTGGGTGGGATGGTTTAATATTATTTGGGTTTTGGTGGAGCGGCTGATGGAGCCGGAGAGGATGATTGAACCGGAGATGGTTGGCGGTGGTGTGTAATGGTAGTCCGGTGGTGGGTATTGGTGGTCCGGTGGTGTAGAGAAAGAGACAAAGAAGGAAGAGATGAGTTGAGAGAGAAAGAGTATTATAAATATGGTAATTTTTTTTAATAATTAATAGCCCCGTCAGCCGATTACAAGACAGTTAAGCCGTCACGTCACAAAAACTAACGGAAGGTTGACTTCCCGTTAATTTTCCACCCACATGTGTAGTTGGGATTATATTTTGCCATTTCGATAGTTGGTCCTTATATTTGCCAATGGGCCATAGTTAGGATTATATGAGGCCAATATTCCTTATTATTATTATTTGTTATAAATATTATTATTAATATTTATTATGAGTATTATTGTTATTATTAATATTTTTATTATAATTATTATTATTATTTGTTATAATTATTATTATAAATATTATTATTAATATTTATTATTAGTATTTATTGTTATTATTTTAATTGTTATTGTTTTAATTATTATTATTATTTGTTATTATTATAGTTTGTGGACGACGAGATTGAGCACGAGCTCGAGCAGCTCGGGCAGGGCCAAGGGTGGGGCTGCGGGGCCCATGGCCAGGGGCGGGGCCGCGGACCCCTCGAGGGCAACGACGTGTTGCTCACCTACCCTCATGTGCAGTTTGATGAGGGTACTCCCGCCCACACACGATACATTCGCCTACGCCAGATGTACCCGTTTCCCAGCACGATTATATCCGGGCCGTTTTTGGAGTCCTGTGACGCGCACCAGCGGGCGGCTGAGTACATTGGACAGGATACGCCCTGGAGCCGATGCTTCAGTATGCTACTATCAGCTCACCGGGAATTGACACTGGAGGTTTACTCCACGATACGCATTACGTAAGTTTACTCCATTATATTATATTATATTATATTATTATATTATATTATATTATATTATATTATATTATATTATATTATATTATATTATATTATATTATATTATACTATACTATACTATATTATATTATATTATATTATATTATATTATATTATATTATATTATATTATATTATATTATATTATATTATATTATATTATATTATATTTTTGCATGCCTCGCGCACCTGTTACGCCAGAGATTGAGATGAGGGTGCCAGGCGCCGATACGACACGGTCGGAGGTTTACTTCCGCATGTTCGGGCATGACGTCCATCTCTCGATGGAGGAGTTCACGGTTGCTCTGGGCTTATACGCCGCGTAGGAGGTACGCAGCCCGATATACACGGAGAGCATCCACTAGATGCCGGAGGAAGAGCTGCGGGTATGGTGGCGGGCCATCAGCGATCACGACTTCGGGGATAGGACCTTGGACACCAGTTCCAAGGTCTCGTCTATTAGGGACCCGCTGCACAGGTACGTTCTTAAAATGTATTCTGTTGTTTAGTATATAATATAATATAATATAATATAATATAATATAATATAATATAATATAATATAATATAATATAATATAATACAGGGTCGCAATCAGGGCGCGGATCACTGCAGCCTACGCGACTTGTTTTTATTGAGGTGTCTGCTGACTCACAGGCACTGCAACCTCGCTAGAGGGTTTGCAGACTATTTTGTCGCCTACCAGTTCAGGCAGGGATGAGGGTCCTTGATGGGTGGCGGGTACGTCACCCAGCTTGCGATATCTCTGGGCCATGGAGACCTGGTGGACGGCCTGCGTATCACTCCGACCCCTCCCTGCCCGCTGGATCGCCAGCGTTGCGGGGGCATGCACATTGTGCATTCGTTCCCCAGGACCCACAGCTCGCGGGACCGACTGGTGGCCGGGGCGGGGAAACGTGCACCTTACGTCCAGGTGCTTTTAGTCGAGCCTCCCCTGATCGAGGCACCAGAGGTGGAGCTTGTCCATGAGCCTGTCGACACGGGGGAGGGGGCCGGGGGGGATTCGGACGACGATGGTGTCGGACGTGAGGATCCGGGCGCATCTCAGGTACGTTTTAATATATTATCGTTTTATCGTTTATTTTAATTCGACTTTGTATTAAACGTATTTCTGTGGTTTTGTTGTTAGTGACCGACGCAGCACGTTCCACGCACATATCGCGCTGTGCGTCTGGGTCCCGCCACCGACGCTAGGTTGGAGGCCCTAGAGTTGGATATGAGGCGGATAGCGCGCCAGATTGACTGGCGGATGAGCCAGATGTCGCGCCAGATCGACTGGCTTGTTGCCAGTCGGGTAGCGGAGCTGTCTAGACAGCAGTACACCATGCCACCGCCACCGCCACCGCCACCATCCCCCAGTTTTGACCACGAGGCGAGCACGTCTGGCATGAGACGCGAACGGGGCGACGACGTGGATGCCCCGGACGGTTCGGGGCCGAGGCGTAGGAGAGAGGACGAAGCCGACGTTGGCGACGCGTTCGGGGGGCTCGTGGGCCACGACGACGACATGGGCATGGACATGGGGGACTTCACATAGATTTTATGTTTTAGTTGTCGTATTTTCTTTTATTTGTACAGATTTAACAATGATTTTTAGTATATATATGTGTTAACTGTTTTTCACCGAAAGGATATTAAATAACAAATAAATAATTAATTAATATATAATAATAATAATAACAAATAACAAAGAAAAAAAACATAATAAGACAAAATTGGTTGGATTTTCTAGAAACACCGGCCTATACGCCGCGTATATACCTATACGCGGCGTATAGGCCGGTGTTTTAGCAGTTGGGCGGTGTCCCTAGAAAATCCGAAAATATATCACGGCTGCCTCCTTCCTATTTATATGATGTAAAGCCCCGAACCCGGTAGCCTTACTTAGCGTCGGATTTACTCATAAACACAGTTCTTACAAATCAGAGTTCATTAAAACTTCGCGGAATATAAAAGCTTTCATTAAACATTTCATAACAAAACAAGTCTTGTCTTAAAACATCATGTTGTCTTTCAAAATAAACGAAACATTAAACTTAAAAGTCTTGAGTCTTCCGATGCCAGCCTCTTATTCTGTGCCACGTGTCTCCTCAAGCGAGCTGCCTCTTCCTACTCACCTGCGTGCATACTAAAAGTCAGCTACGCTGAGTGAGTTCTAGTTAATCAGGCAACATACAATTTATTCCCATATATTTCTTCCCGTATCCGAAAACACATATTACTACCTTAACCTCGTATAAATATCCATAGGAGGATCGTCACGTAATATCTATTAAAAGAACCATTACCATTACCATACTATATATAATTTCCATAGGAGGAACACTCTGTATACTTTCCATAGAAGAAACACTTTACTATCCATAGAAGGAACACTATACTTTCCATAGAAGGAACACTATACTTTCCATAGAAGGAACACTATCTATAAGTTATTATTTAATATCCATGTAAGGAGCTAATCACTTCCCTTGACGATACGTGCAATATCCGAAGATCGTTCACGTACCGACAAGCTTTCATTCATAATGTTCATACATCATCCTTACATTACATACAATATTAATATCTTTATTTATATCCTGACAGTACGTGCAATATCCGAAGATCGTTCACGTACCGTCAAGCAATCAATCGTATCTATCACATATATCATACACGGCATACACTTACCATTTAAGGTAAGTGTATTAACTATCACATTGAGTATGCACACAGCCCCGAAAACATAACAAGGAATGGGGCTAGAAACTCACCTGAACTCTGCTTCTTCCTCTGGTAGCTGTAAATCCCTTCTTTAACTGAGCTCGGCTGACTGTACAAGTTACACGTATCAATACTCGCCTGATCTAATCTGGTGGCCTAGTATTAGCTTACTTTAACTTATCTCTTTTAATTTATTTTCTAATCGAACTTGGCTTTAGGCGAAGTTAAACCTCAGGCGAACTTGGCTTTAGGCGAAGTTAAACCTTAGGCGAACTTGGCTTTGGGCGAAGTTAAACCTCAGGCGAACTTGGCTTCAGGCGAAGTTGTCATCAGGCGAACTTGGCTTCAGGCGAAGTTGTCATCAGGCGAACTTGGCTTCAGGCGAAGTTGTCATCAGGCGAACTTGGCTTCAGGCGAAGTTGTCATCAGGCGAACTTTTAGCTTGCAGGCGAAGTTCATCGCTTTGAAGGCAAAGTTGCCCAGATGCAGGCGAAGTTACCCAGACAGCCGCTGTTCGGTTTCTTTCCAGCATTTTGAGCGATTTTTAACACCCTTTCTATGGTTCAATATCACCCACTACGCTTCCCGACCATTTTCGGTCGCTTATACACTAAAAAGCTTGGATCTTTAAACTTCAAAGATCAAGAATCATACCTTTTTTAGCTTGTTTGGATCACGTTTAACTTGTTAAAACAACTAATCGCTCTCTCTCTCTCTCTCGGATCTGCCCGTTCCTCTCCTCGAATCTGCCCGGTTCCGGCCGCCGGCGAAGTTGTGGTGTATGTGTGTGTTTTTGGAGTGTGTTTGGATAATGATAGAAATGAAAATATTTTGGGGTGCTAGGGTATTTATATCCCTGAAATCCCATGGACCTAAGGCCCATTCTCATTTAACCCATCTCTATTAATCCAAGTCCATAACCCACATCCATTACCCAACACTAGCCCGACCCATACCAACTCCTATTCTATTTATTTATTTTCCGAACCCGAGTCAACTTTCCCTCTATTATTAAGTAATATAATTAATATCACTTTGAAATTTCGGGATATTACAAGTCTTCCCTCCTTAAAGAGGTTTCGTCCCCGAAACCTAACTTATTCCCTATAAAAGGAAAACTTCTTATATTTACACGCTTTATTGAATCGCCTTCGTTTTCTGAGTTACCCTTCTTACTTCCGACTTTGCAGTCATCGAATGGTGGTCATGTGTATTAGCTATTTAAGGTAGCTTGTCCATGAGGCCCTCAATGTACCAAGTCTCGTTTCGATCTTCAAGAGGCTTTGTCTTATATCATATTAATGCTAAAGCCTAAGTCGACACTCTATCACAACACAACAATTTATCATGACTAACATGCATTCAGACAATTCGTACCATAATTAATAAACACCAGTCTAAACTTCAACATAAAACAACACGCATCGAGTCATCAATAAGTTACACATAGATTTAATACTTATGGCTAGCATCTAGCCTTCTTGAATGGCTTCTCTAAGCATACGGAGGAATCTGTTAAACCTCAAGCACTCTTCTCTCCTTCATGTCCTCCCTTTGGCTTCTTGCAATCCCTTGCTAGGTGCCCACGTCCTCCACAGTTGTGACACCTATGCTAATCATTACATTCCCAAGAGGAATGTCCTGCTCTTCCACACCTGTAGCAAACACCTAATCTCATTCTGCACTCTCCGGAGTGTCTCTTCCCACATTTTTCACAAGCAGTGAACCCCTTCTGCCTTGCCTTCTTCTTGCGTGGATCCACCTCATTGGCTTCCTTTGGTTCTGGGGTTGGGTTCCTTTTCTTCGGTTCCATCTTCTCCTCTTCACAGCTGGCAAGGTCCTCATAAATCATCTCGGCCAATTCCACGGCCGAGTCAAATGTTGCGGGCTTACTAGACTTAACAAAAGTGCGAACATTCCGTGGAAGTCCCCTTACGTAACACTTGATCCTTTTAGCTTCGGTGTTCACCATGTCAGGTACCAACCTAGACATGCGGTTGAATTCAGTAGTATACTCCCGTTGTGTCATCTCTCCCGCTTTCAAGTTCAGAAACTTCATCTCCACTCTTTCAACTTCTGTATCAGCGCAGAACCTCTTCATCACCATGTCCTTTAGGTCATTCCATCTCATCGCCTTGATCTCTTCACGGGTCTTCCTCTGCTCCACACTCTCCCACCAATACATAGCCTCATCTTCAAATGATTGGGTGGCATAACCGACAGCTTGGTCAGGACGGCACTCGCTAATGCGGATAATTTTATCCATGGCGGTTATCCATTTAAGAGTGGCGATTGCGTCTCCTAAACCAGTCAGCTTAGGCGGGTCACAACCTTTGAAGGACTTATAGTTGCAACCGCCTCGGCCCCTCTTCCTATCATCAACCTTCACAGACCTTACCTCGCTTAAATCACCCTTTTCCCTCTCATCATCTTTCCTACCATTACCACCTGCCCCTTCAACAGTTCTTTCACGGCTTCCAGCAGACCCTCCCGGATTAATATTCTTCACAGCAGTGGCTACAGCTTGAACAATAGCTGCTTGAATTGCGGGATCCAGTTGAACCCCTTCGTTGTTGATCGGACCTCCTCCGGCTGCACTCCCCTCGTCTCCGGTGTTGGAAGCTGTCTCAACCGAAGGTTGCTGGACACGACAAGGCCTGCCGCGTCGTCCAGTGCGACCTCCAGCTCCAGTAATGTCTCCAGCTCCAGCCATCGTATTCTAAAAGGGAAAACACAAACATCATCACTCCAGGAACCGTTTAGTACAAGGATAGTAAGGCTAACAGGTAATCACAGTGGCCGGCTGTGATTAGCTGATCACGTTACTTTCCGTGTCCTATACACTTCCCTTTATGAGTCTATTTGTGCTGGTTCTACTTAAGCAGTTAGTCAAATCAAACAATCAATTATTCCTATCCCTACCATTCACGTATCATTTCTTTCTCATTAACATATATCATTTAATCATACACTTTACCTTTACTCATCTTGCTTGAGCGACACATGGCACTCTAGAACTGGCATCTTCTTTCTTTTTCTTACTTAAATCCCATTCTCTGTTCGAGTCTAAGCATGTAGGATGCTTAAATCTCTCGAACTTTGCTCTGATACCAACTTGTAAAGCCCCGAACCCGGTAGCCTTACTTAGCGTCGGATTTACTCATAAACACAGTTCTTACAAATCAGAGTTCATTAAAACTTCGCGGAATATAAAAGCTTTCATTAAACATTTCATAACAAAACATGTCTTGTCTTAAAACATCATGTTGTCTTTCAAAATAAACGAAACATTAAACTTAAAAGTCTTGAGTCTTCCGATGCCAGCCTCTTATTCTGTGCCACGTGTCTCCTCAAGCGAGCTGCCTCTTCCTACTCACCTGCGTGCATACTAAAAGTCAGCTACGCCGAGTGAGTTCTAGTTAATCAGGCAACATACAATTTATTCCCATATATTTCTTCCCGTATCCGAAGACACATATTACTACCTTAACCTCGTATAAATATCCATAGGAGGATCGTCACGTAATATCTATTAAAAGAACCATTACCATTACCATGCTATATATAATTTCCATAGGAGGAACACTCTGTATACTTTCCATAGAAGGAACACTTTACTATCCATAGAAGGAACACTATACTTTCCATAGAAGGAACACTATACTTTCCATAGAAGGAACACTATCTATAAGTTTTTATTTAATATCCATGTAAGGAGCTAATCACTTCCCTTGACGATACGTGCAATATCTGAAGATCGTTCACGTACCGACAAGCTTTCATTCATAATGTTCATACATCATCCTTACATTACATACAATATTAATATCTTTATTTATATCCTGACAGTACGTGCAATATCCGAAGATCGTTCACGTAGTGTCAAGCAATCAATCGTATCTATCACATATATCATACACGGCATACACTTACCATTTAAGGTAAGTGTATTAACTATCACATTGAGTATGCACACAGCCCCGAAAACATAACAAGGAATGGGGCTAGAAACTCACCTGAACTCTGCTTCTTCCTCTGGTAGCTGTAAATCCCTTCTTTAACTGAGCTCGGCTGACTGTACAAGTTACATGTATCAATACTCGCCTGATCTAATCTGGTGGCCTAGTATTAGCTTACTTTAACTTATCGCTTTTAATTTATTTTCTAATCGAACTTGGCTTTAGGCGAAGTTAAACCTCAGGCGAACTTGGCTTTAGGCGAAGTTAAACCTTAGGCGAACTTGGCTTTGGGCGAAGTTAAACCTCAGGCGAACTTGGCTTCAGGCGAAGTTGTCATCAGGCGAACTTGGCTTCAGGCGAAGTTGTCATCAGGCGAACTTGGCTTCAGGAGAAGTTGTCATCAGGCGAACTTGGCTTCAGGCGAAGTTGTCATCAGGCGAACTTAGCTTGCAGGCGAAGTTCATCGCTTTGAAGGCAAAGTTGCCCAGATGCAGGCGAAGTTGCCCAGACAGCCGCTGTTCGGTTTCTTTCCAGCATTTTGAGCGATTTTTAACACCCTTTCTATGGTTCAATATCACCCACTACGCTTCCCGACCATTTTCGGTCGCTTATACACTAAAAAGCTTGGATCTTTAAACTTCAAAGATCAAGAATCATACCTTTTTTAGCTTGTTTGGATCTCGTTTAACTTGTTAACACAACTAATCGCTCTCTATCTCTCTCTCGGATCTGCCCGTTCCTCTCCTCGAATCTGCCCGGTTCCGGCCGCCGGCGAAGTTGTGGTGTATGTGTGTGTTTTTGGAGTGTGTTTGGATAATGATAGAAATGAAGATATTTTGGGGTGCTAGGGTATTTATATCCCTGAAATCCCATGGACCTAAGGCCCATTCTCATTTAACCCATCTCTATTAATCCAAGTCCATAACCCACATCCATTACCCAACACTAGCCCGACCCATACCAACTCCTATTCTATTTATTTATTTTCCGAACCCGAGTCAACTTTCCCTCTATTATTAAGTAATATAATTAATATCACTTTGAAATTTCGGGATGTTACATATGACCATTAGTAGGGTTTTTTAAATTAGCCAACTTCTATTCACGTAACTCGAATTCTTTAAAAAGTGAATTAATTTCAAATTTTCATAATAGCCCCCTCATTTTTCCTTTTATATTTATTTGGATCTCAAAGTAATTTCCATTAATAGTTTCGTATGACCACTTTTAATACGCGCTCTGAACAACGACGTTTACGAGAATTTGGGGCGTTACACATAAAGCTTCCAGTATGTATCTTTAATGCACCATACCTGAAATTCAAAAGCATACGTAAAGTACCCACTATCTTACTAATAAACTAAAAGAGCTAAATACAAATATTATGCACGACTTATTCATTCGTTGGTCTCAATATAATTAAAGTACTCCATTTTAGCTTGTTGTCTCATGAAACCTTAAAACTTAAATATGAACCAATTAAGAATAATATTCAATAAAAACTTGGCTCAAAAGTACTTAAAAGTATAGGGAATTTTATATAATAATATTATATTTTAGAGAACATCAGAATACTAGGGTGTAACCGGTTTTGTCACGAACGTCACAAAATCTCCTTTAGGGATAGTCGAAGATGTTCGAATTGATGACACTGACATGATAATTGAGAGGTTCAACAAGTTTGTTCGTTATTTTATTAACAATCAACTATTCGACTATGAGTCACCCTATGAGTACGAAACGGATTGAGGACGAAAGCTGTAAATAATACTAAAGACTAGAGGGAGATTATATAACCCTAGTACGTTGTTTAGTCTTTTGTATTATTTCATTTTGTTGTTGGTTATGTTTTATGCTTTCTTATGTCTTTCTTGTATGTTTGGGCCCGAGACCTTATAAACAAAAGCCCATTGGGGCATAAATAATGAAAGTATACATGGCATACTGATGTGCTAAAAGTAGTTATATAATTTATTAACTAAATAAATGCTAATCTAGACACTAAGTAATAATTTTAGACTCGTAACTTAACTAAAACTACTAACCAGCAAGTGAACCGGTCGACTCTAGTACAGCTAAGTAAGTCCGGATATCGAACCCACGAGACTCATTTAATTATGTAAACTAGCTAAATTAGACTCAACTACATACACGACTATTTATTTATATTATTGGGGGGTTTTACTAAAAACTAACATTAAATTAATCACTAAGACTTAAAAACGACTTAAATCTAGACTTAATTCAAATGATGACAAGCAACCACCTAGGCTAGAATCCCTAATGTATCAATTATCAAATAGTTGGAAAATGCCAAGTTATGGAACTGGGATCTTAAATTATTCACTTAAAGAAAACCCAAACAGGACCCCTGACCCTTCTCAAGAAAACACCTATGGATTTCTATTAAGTTCCTAAAAACACTAGTTTAATTAGACTCGCTTACGGTCGCTAATTATTTTATGACAAGTACCTCTATCAGAAATCCTACCTTACAGCGCATAAATCAAAGGTAGTTTAAAGTATTCACTCGACTAGATAAACAAGGCTGAAAAATCAAACCTAGACGAGCTCCTTACGAAGAACTAAATCCAGCAATCTTAAACAACCAAGACTTATTATATAATCTATCACCTCTCAGCTATTTTGATTAGCAGCACACTTAGGTCTATTGATTTATTAATATTGTTCCTATAGCTTTATTGCAAGTCAACCATAAACTAGTCAAAAACACAGAGTAGATGACATAACAGAATCTTATCATATGACAGACAATCACCAAGGAAACTGTAAAACAATAAAACTCATCAAACAATCCTGAGCATACATATGCATCGAAGGAATAACAATAAACCTCTTACTTAATCATAAACCATAAACAAAAGCAAAATCCAAACTAAAATCCAACGTCAACAAAATTTCATCATAAAACTAGGTGGTCTAAGGGTTTAGCCAACAACCATACTCAAGAACAAAACAAATTAATAAGGTTCAAATAATAAATTCATGACGAAAACAATAAATTCAAACCAAATATTAATGATGTTTGGATGAGTAGGTGTTGAACCCTGACGCTCTCTGCTCGAACCAACGGGCTTGCTCTCTTTTGTTTTTCTCTTCTGACTTGTTCGTCCGTGGCCTCAAAATCTGAAAGAAACTCTTCTAAAAATCGACTCCCTGCTCCAATTCGTTCTTCCTTTCGTTCTTATGAAGCCTCCTACCTCATTATAAACAAACAAATAATATTCCAAGGGTTACCCATTCTCTAAGCCTCATGTAGCCCATCAATTATTCATCATACTGGCCCAACTAATTCATCATTTTTGAGTGCCGTTTGGGCCTGCCAATTTTTGTAGATTCCACGTATTATAAGACAATAATAATTCAACAAAAGTGATTCTTATATATCAACATCTGGATGCACATCTCACGAAATATAAATATGGCAATTATTTTCATTTTGATTTCTATTGTTGCCATTTTCTTTAATCTAAAATAACTATTTTATTTTTGGTTAAATATATTAGCATTAATAAAATTACATAAAAGAAGCACGAGATTTATCAGTTAATCAATAGCATGTTTACATAATCTCATTTTCTATTTTTATTGATGATTAATTTAACTATATTAAACTCATGGTCTCCTAAAACCTTAAAAACCCACATATGAATCAATTAAAAATAATATTCAATTAAAGGATGGCTCAAAGTATTTAAAAGTGAGAGAAATATTTATATAATAATATTATATTTTAGACCACATCACATACCTTCACTATAAATGTGAAGGTGCGCACATGAAAAATAACCTTTTGTTAAAATCTACTAACTCTCACCTTCTCTCTCTCTCTCTCTACCTTACTCTCTCTTTCTTTCCTCTTATAGTAATAACATAAACACAACAAGATCCGAGATCTCGGTTGCCTACAAGTGATTTTGCTAGCTTGTAGTGAGATTGATTCAAGAACATGTTGTTAAATCCTGTCTCTAGGACCTACAACTTTAAAGAATGTTTTTGTTTAAAATTTTAATTATTTTGGTCAATTTTGTAACCATAATGGTCAAATGTGATAAGCATTCATAGTTTGCATTTGTCAATTTGTTAACATATATTTGTATATTTGTTTAGCTCAAATATCAGATTGCATATAAACCTTAGATAATTTCATTACCAAAACACAAGCCATTAAACTACTAAAATAAACATTGTCAACATAAACCGTTACACAACTAAAATTAAAGAAACGCATACAACAAACCCAAAAACCCTAGGGCCAACCACAGGAATAAGATCATCAAATTCTTCTTGTGACTTTGAGCCTCCAATTTCTTATTTTTAATTTAATTTATAATTGATCAAAATATATCAAAATAATTTAAATTTAATTTTAGTTCATGAATTTTTTTTAATATTTTAATTTCCCCACGCCTCCCTTGTTTCAGGGGAAAAACCGAAGTCGCCTACGGGTTTTTCTAGGCTGAAAGAGATTTTGTTTTACTTGGGATAGTGAAAGTTGTGCCTCTTATAACTTATAACAATTAAATATGGTCATACTAGTTGGGCTAACAGAAGGGAAGAGAAGTTCGGCTTAAAAGAAGGTGTAACACCGGGTAATTGAAGAAACTAGTCAGGCACCGTGAATTTGAAAACCAGGTGGTGCCGGGAATTTTACCTGTCAGTCGGCCGGAAAAACGGGCGGCCAACGAGAACATTCTTGACAGGTTATATACACGTACTGCTCGGTTATTGTTGTAAAATAGATAGGTGGACTGGAATGTTTTGGGTTGGACATAACGGAGTCAGTGGGATTTGGATGGACATTTCTATAATATGGGGTTGATCAAAGTGGACATTTTGGTCATTTACCCATATATTTAATTAAAAAAATCAAACTCGTTAAGTGGGCCAGTGAACCCGTTTGGTTCCGTATGTGTTGATCATATAAAGCAGGACAACGCAATTGTTTTTCATAGGGTACAAAACATGGCAACCTAGTTATAAACATTAACTCATGAAAGGAACATGTATGAACATGACACTGGTTATTAATAGTTACAAAATGGATTAAAGCTAAGTACAGTGGAATTGGTTTTGGGTGATTAACTAGCTAGCTAGCTAATTCTATCTCTGACCTTGCATTCGACTTCTCTTGGCTTTCAACTGATACTTCCACGTAATCGAATGGATTCGAAGGTGGAATGATATCCTTTTCTCCCTCTAGCATCTTTACCACATTGCTCATAGTTGGTAGTTTGTTTGGATCATTGTTAATGCACAAGAAAACCACCATTAGCATTCTTTCAGCTTCTTGTATGTTTTCCTCGTCAATACCACATTCTAAAAAGAACTTTAAAAGTTTACCTTTTTGGTATAATTTCCATGTCCAAGACACAAGAATTTCTTTTTCATCATTACTCTCATTTGTTTTGAAGTTTTTCCTTCGCCCAATAATTTCAATTAACAACACCGCAAAACTATAAACATCGCACTTGTTGGTCACTCGTATTAGCTCATTCTGAAACTCGGGTCCAGTATATCCCACTGTCCCACCATGTGCGATGTGCATGTTACCAATTTCCCTATTGCTTTCTTTGTTACAAAGCCTAGCTAGTCCGAAATTAGCAATTTTCGGTTCTAGCTTAGAATCTAGCAATACATTCCCTGGCTTTATATCATAGTGAATTATTTTCTGTTGGCAGTCCTCATGAAGGTACGCCAACCCTTTCGCTATTCCAATCGCAATTTGAGAAAGTTTTTGCCACGGAACTAGTTTGTTCTTATCAAACAACAGTTTATCAAGGGATCCATTCTCCATATACTCATAAACAAGTGCTCTCATTGTGGGATCAAAACAAAATCCGTATAATCTTACTAGATTTGCATGATGTGTTCTTCCCAAGGTTCCTACCTCAGCCATAAACTGTTCTTGGATTTTTTTGTCAGAGTGTTTATCTTTAAGCACTTTGACTGCTATTGCAACTCCATTCGGAAACATGCCTTTGTAGACATCCCCATAACCACCTGCACCCAAGAAAGATGATAGATTGTTGGTGAGTTCATGGATATCTTGACACGAGAACCTTATCGGCCTTTCTCTTGCTACATCCTTGAGAAATCTCTCCATGGTCTCTCCTAGGATTTGTGAGAATGAAACCACTGGTTGAACTGGTGGCATGGTTACAGCAACATGTTGATCTGAAATAGGTGAAACTGTGTTTGTATTGGAGGTTAGGAGAGGCGGATAGGTTGTAATAATTGTTTGTTCTTTCTTCATTAACCACCTTAGTACAACCACGGTGATGGTGATGGAACAAGCAATGGTTGTCACTGAAGCTGAAATAGATATCAAGAATCAATGTGCTTTTTCTAAAGAACTTTAATAAGATTGTTGCTATTTGAATCATTTCAAGAAGTTTGATAAAAAAAAAACTAAATGATGAAAGCATTATAAGAGGTGCCTTTTTGTTTGAATTTTCTAAAATTGACAGGTTTTCTTCAAACTTTGGAAAATACAAATTAACTAATTGTTCTTAAAATTAAAACATAAAAAGACACAAAGCACTTTAGATGAACAAAATTATGAAGGAACTCTAGTCTGATAGCAGGCCCTTGTAAATCCAACTTCTCAATATAACAGTCTTCTAATTCCCCGACCAACTCATCATCAAGACCTAATAAGTTTCACAAAAGTTGTGGGATTTTTGCGACTTTGCTGAAAATGATCAAGATGACAAATCGTGCGGAACAAGACACAAACAAGGAAGAACACAACTGTTAGATTATATTAAAAAGACTAAGGAGATTTTATAGTATTGTGTATTACTATTGGGTGTGAATTTTATTTATTTTATGTTCCCATCAGTGGCGGATCCAGGAATTTTTTTTAGGTGGTTCCCTCTTAATTTATAAGGTGGTTCCTACGCGTCTTCTATATATCCGTACACTATTATTTCGAAACTCGGGTGGTTCCGGGGAACCACCCGTTTGTATGCTGGATCCGCCATTGGTTCCCATGTACCGTACATTATATATTTGGTGAACAAAATACAGAAACACTAATTAGGGATTCAACAAAGGTTAACAACAACAATTCTATAGATCGGGTAGTGTAAGCTCCAGGGTGCATGTCACAACACTTAAGATTGCATAAATTCATTAAAGTCACAACACCCCTTGCGACTTTCATGAAAGCTTGTCAGGTCTGATCCAAAGTCGTTCCCATGGGCGGACTAAATTGAATGGGAGGGGTACCGCTATCCCTCAACTTCCTGGCGAAATGGAAATTTTTTTCCTTTTCTTTGTATTTTACGTATTGCGCTACCCTGAAATTATATTACACTACAATTCAAAAATTATTGAAAACCACAACAATAATTTTCTTTAAATTCATGGTGTTAATGGATTTGTTGAAAGAGAGAGGAGAGGGGAAGATAGGAGCATGGGTTAAATCAAACCAATAAATTAGATGCAAATTTATTATTAACCCCTTTTAATTTATCACAGTTACATACTCTGTAGTTTGATTTGAATTTTAAATAAACCTTATGGTTAACATTTCATATTTCTTATTCATCAAATCAATTAAATTGAATAATTAAATTGAATAGATAAATATTATATTTTGTTAGAATAGTCAGTTGATTTGTAATTTTTTTTATTTGTTAATTTTGATTTAAAATTGTCTTTTATTTTCTTTTTTAATTAAAATTTGAAATTACTCATTAATAATATGTGTTTGATCTAGTCGAAATATATCAACAAAATCATTGTATTATTAAGTTAGTAAATTTGAATAATTTTACAATATTGTTAAGCAAAGAAGTTTGACTTATTTTTGACCAGGCCCATTTTAAACAACTTGTTTAACATACCTATTTTTTCCACAATTGATTAAAAAATCATGGATCCTTCACTGCAAACAGGTTAACCGGGCGCAGCTACGCGTAGGAACTTACCAGTGACGGTACCTGCGTAAGCTGGTGCTTGTACGAGTGAAACGGGTTACCAAATCTCGTTACGCGTGAAACGTGTTATTTGACCCGGTAAACATGAAACCAATCAAAGAAATTTTTCTTAATTAATGAACGATTAAGAAAAAAATTTATGCTACCCCTAAAATAATTGTCTAGATCGGCCACTGGTCGTCCCCACCGTCCGACTTACTTACTTCACAAGCAATTAATTAACAAAACCACCTTGAAATCAAGGTGGTGTTGCTAAACCCAACTAAAGATACTATAATCATAAATCAACTTTGATACTTACTCCACTTTGTTGATGAATCACCTACAGCAGCCATCTTGTCTATCATATCTCCAAATTTACTGAAAAATTCTTCTCCACTTTGTTGCATAGGGTCATCAAATCTGTACCCATTTTGAATAATCCTATACGTTGGAGATGTCATTATGATGCATATCTATATGAACTTGGGGCTCTCGGTGTGTCTGTGGTTATTTATGTTTTATTCTAACGTATTGTGGATGGATGGCAATTTCCTGGAAAATGTGAGGAAAGTCTTTATTTTGTCGGTTGAATTTGAAGTCTTCGTTTTTACGTGTTTAATCCGATGTCTTCGTTTTTATTTGATGAATTTTCTTCATGACTTCATGCATGATATATGTCCCAAAGTCAACTTTGTCACCATCAAATTAATTAATTAAAACATATAACTTCTGTCTTCTTCTTAATCAAATTATGAAAATCACATTTTTTTTAGTTTAATATAGAAAACATATTGTAAACTAAATTGGTAAAAAAAAAGGCATTTTATTTTAAAAAGTTTAAAATATACCACATCTTTTTAAATTTTTTTAATAGCCAATGAATCCTTTAAAAAGGCTACTAACTAAATTCATTATATTATGATACACTCTTCTTTTGATTTGGAAAAACTATCACCTAAGGTCAACGCTAAACCCATGAATACTCGCCTGGAAGCACGAAGGTGCGGTGAAATAAAACCTGTCCAGTTCAGGGATCAACTATTGAGCGTCGCCAACACGCCTAGCCTCTCATCATCACCCAGTATATCTGAAACTAAATGATGTGGATAGGAATCAAGCCAAGGTCAAATGAAATGTAAGGCCCCGTTCCCGATGACCCTACTTTGGTGTTGAATTTACTTATAAATACAGTTCTAAAATCAGAGTTAATTAAAAACTTTCGCGGAATACTAAAACATCAACCATTATATTACAAAACAACAAAATCTTGTCTTAACAAAAGTTGAATTGTCTTAACATAACATCATATTTCATAACATTTCTTCCCCGAGATGCCAGTCTTCCGGTCCCTACCATGTGTCATCCTCAAGCCAGCTCCTTTAACCTATTTACCTGCGTGCATACTAAAAGTCAGCTACGTTGAGTGAGTTCTAGTTAATCAATTAACATACATTACATTCATATTCTTACTCATACGTGTCCGAAGATACGTATTCATTCCTTACTTGCTAATACTTCTTTCATACAAACTTGATATACATGCATACGTACTTACATACTTTCTTTCATAAAACCCTATGGTACACCATAAGCTATTCTATCTTAAACACCACAGATATTATAAGGGTTTGGTCCCTAACATCACAGATACTATAAGGGTCTGGTCCCTAACATCACAGATATTATGAGGGTCTGGTCCCTATCATCTCAGATATTATGAGGGTCTGGTCCTTAACATCACAGATATTATGAGGGTCTGGTCCCTATCATCTCAGATATTATGAGGTCTGGTCCCTAACATCTCAGATATTATTAGGTCTGGTCCCTATCATCTCAGATATTATAAGGGTCTGGTCCCTTCTCTCTCGAATAACAATACTTTTATCATACGCGCATACTTTACATATCTTCTAGTTATAAATATATATACATACTCGTTCATACAATCATTATGTAACAATACATTCAATACACAATCATACACGTATCATACACTTACCAATCAAGTAAGTGTATTATCTACCACATAGGAGTATGCACACAGCCCCGAAAACATAACAGATAAAGGGGCTAGAACTCACCTGAAGTCGATTTCTCTCGCCGTTAATGGTAATGCCCTTCCTTAACTGTGCACGGCTAACTGTGTAACAAGGCACGAGTATCAATTATCTAGAAATCCTACTTCTCACGTCTAAATTTCGCATGATTAATTTTGCAAGGAAGGAATTTCGCTTCGCACGGGAGCGTTTCGCTTCGCATTGGAGTGTTTCACTTCACATGACTTTTTCTCTTCGCATGAAACCATTTCGCATCGCATGACTATGCGATGCGATACACGGAAAACAATTCGCATCGCATGACTATGTGATGCGATTCTGTATCATGCGATCAGAATCTATTTTTCTTCATTTTTACCTTTTTAAAGCCTTCCGAGGTCCTTCCTTAAGACCCGAGTTTACTTTCCCCTCAAATTTCGTGCAAAACCGACTTCGTTTACCCATTCTTTTGACGAACCGAAAGCTACTCGTTTTACCCGAAGTGAACCAACTAACCCATTTACTAAAAGTTCATTACTTTATCTCTTATCGTGGCCCAATCCATCATCCTACCAACTTTCATGCAAATCCGTACACGAAAAGTAAACATTTTTAATAAAAACGCACCTTTGAGGTTTATGTTCGAAATCACTCGAATAGACCAAAACCATATCAAACAAACTCGGAATTGAGTGATTCAAGCGGCCACACGACCGGGTCGCCGAGCTCTACCAGCGCCGCCAGCTTCCGCCGCCGTAATCCGCCGCCACCGTTGCCAGAAAACCCAAACAGTTGCAAGAAAACTTCATTTCCCACCGTTACGGGTTTGCTGATAAAAACCATGCTCCCGACCTCTGATCTAATATCCGTCCGGTGGAAATCTTTTTTTATATCTTATGAACACTTAATTAAAATTTGAAACCGATCCGACGGCTAGATCTCTAGGAATCGCCGGATATTTGTGGGTTGCTCTCTCAAAAAATGGAATTTTGGGTGAAGAATGAGGTTGGAGGTGATGAGGTAGTAACATAAGATGATGGCTCTATTTATAGGAAGTGGGTTGGGTTCCATGTTTAACTTTTGACTAAATAACACTTTACCCCCTCATACTTTAGATAACTACGTGTAACCTTTATAATCCATTCAACCTCGATCCTTTTAAATATCTCATGAAACTTGGGATGTTACAAGTCTACCCACCTTATAAGAGGTTTCGTCCTCGAAACCTGCTTAGTCCTTATTAAAGGAATACCTCCTGTATTCATATACTTTTCTGAGCCATCTTAGTTTCCTTGTTTATCGGTTTGTCCTTTGTCATACAATCATTGAGTGATGCTCATGAGTTTTTGCTGTCTTTGGTAGCTTGTCCATGAAGTCCTTGATGGTATACTTCCTTCTCTAGACTTATCAAGTCCGCATCATTTCCTTAAGCATGCTTTTCTTGCTTTCCCCTCATATAGAAACACTACACCTACTATCATAGCACTTCGCACTAAATGACCCTTCTGCCCAGTCACATCTTTTAGCAAATATACTGATTTGCAATACACTCAAAGCATATTAATTCCATAAAACAAAACCCTTTTCAGTTTCTCCTTAAGGATTTCTCCCTGAAATCCCTTTGTCTATCCTTAAGTTAGAATACCTCATACAATCCTTGAGCACAATCATGACATAATTTGACGACGAACTTCTTAAATCACCATTTAATTTTCCTTCCATTTGTAGCTCATTACTAAGACATCTTCATGAGTTATAGCTTTCCAAGGTAGCTTAATCATGAAGTCCATGTTGACGCATCTTCCATTTATTGAGTAATCAAGTATTGTGTTGTCCTATAAACCAATTGTTGTTTACTGCATATCAGGTTTGCCTGATATATCATCACTATTTTCCTTAACCAACTTCCTTTCTAGACATGTCTTGACATTTATATGGACCTTTACAATACTATTCTATCGTTACCATTCTAAATGACTTCTCACTCATGATCACATGATTATCAGTCACAACACTATTCATTCGTTTTAAGACTCAATTCATAAGCCTAAACCAATGGATGTCCGCCTTCTCCATGAGTTGCATGTGTATCAGGTATGACATAATCCCATAAATAAACATAATTCTAAACCATCCCTACGCCTTCCTTACATGTCTTTACATCTTCCGTCCTTAGTTTTATTGCATCTTCTTGATGTGTTTCTGCTGGTTCCACCTTCATAACACTTGCGGTTGTCCTTATCTGTGTAGGCCATGTATCTTGTTCTCCCATAGTGTCACATACCATGAACTCATCTTTAATCGACTTCTACTTAGAGGTTTTACATTCAGTATCTACCTTCAGTGTAACCAACATCTTTCCTTTCACAACGTCAATGTAAACCGAGCATCTTCGTCCGACGCAATTGATAAAGTCACTCTATGGCTTACCGCCACCTTGCTGACGTATACTCTTAACTAAAATTTTTGACGAGATAGCTTCTCGTATTGGTAAACAGTGAGCACCTTCCTTCAAACGGTCCACAATCACACATATGGTATCATGGTTTCTAGCTGTACGCGGTAGCTTAGTTATGAAATCCATGGTGATGTGTTCTCATCTCCATTCTGGTGCTTCTAATGGTTGTATCTTTCCATACGGCTTCGCTCTTCCTTGAATTGCGAGCATGTCAACACTTACTAACATATTCTATCACTTTGTCCTTCATACCCGGCCACCGGTAGTCCTTCTACACATCTTGGTGTAACCCGAATATTCATCCTTTTTTTTTTATCTTGCCCTCATCATTTATAACTTTTACTGCACCTCGCAAATCTCGCTCATGAAATCTGAAGTGCGAACTAAATTATACGACTTAATTGTCGTGATAACTTCTTAACCTTTATGGGTTACTGTGTCGGCGACCACATCGGCCTAACCAAGATAATACTTGATTTTTACAATCCAAATCCTTTGTCAACCTTAACCATCTTCTCTGTCTCCTATTCAGTTCTTACTGCTTGAAAGTACTTCAAACTCTTGTGATCAGTATAGTTGGTACACTTTGAAAACTTAGCATACAGTTTCTCTTTCTTCATGTCTCACACTTTTCTCAAGTGACCAGCATGGTCGAACTTATTCCTTGAATAAATCAAAATTATCGTCAATGAGGACAACGACAGATTTGTCCAACATCGGACGACGTGCCCTATCCATCATAACCATAAATGCTGCCAGAGCATTCGTCAATCTAAACGACATCATGAAAAACTTGTATGTCCATATCGCGTTCGAAATGTTGTCTTTGGGATGTCTGCCTCTTTCACCTTAAACTGATGATCACCAGATCTTGAGATCTATTCGGGAGAACCAACTAGCATCTAATAACGAATCAAACAGATCGTCAATCTATAGAAACAAATATCTATTCTTCACCGTAAGCTTATCCACTTTCGGTTATCTATACACATTCTCATACTTCCATATTTCTTCCTCACGAACATCACCGGTGCACCCACCAGGAAAACACTCGGTCTTATAAAACTTTTATCGAGGAGTTCTTGAAGTTGGGACACTAACTCTTTCATCGCGGATGGCGCCAGACAGTAAGGCGCTTTCGCGACGGGCTGTGCTCCTGGTATTAGCTCAATCTGAAATTCTACCTCTTGTTCTGGTGGTAACCCTAGAAGGTAGGCACTGCACCCTCAATCTGAACGTCTTTCAATCCTTTTGTCTCAACCGTAGCCTTGACATCATACGCCAGGTAGGCACTGCACCCTTGCCTTATCAAACCTTTGGCTTTTATCATCAAAATGACGTTAAGCCCTAAACTTTCTTTATCACCGCACACCGTCGTCGTACCACCATCCAAAGATTTTAATCTTAACAATTCACTCTTACAGACTATCTGAGCCTTAAACTCAGACAGCTAATCCATTCCCAACTGCGTCGAGCCCTCTTAAGACCATTACATAACTAGTAGAAAGGAAATCACGTCCCTCTAGTTCTATTTTACAATTCTTAACCATTTACGAGATTTTAACTAAAGTACCACTGGTGGTTTCTTCATAACAGTCTGACGTACATAACAACATTCTTCCTAGTGTTCTTCTTTTGCACTCGCTACACCACGTAGCCTCATCCTTTTATGCCTTTTCAATTAGGATTCCTTGACAGTCACCCGTAATTCTCGATCATTTCAACCTTCTCAACATTCGCTTGACCCACGATCCCAACAAGTTCCCTTATAGAGTCAACTATTGCATGTATACTACATGTTTAGCTCATTTCACTTGACTTGTCTCAGTTTCCTTCATGTTGCTTCCACTTGGATTCCCAATCTGGGTAGCCTTTAAATGCGTTGTTGGCATTGACATGCGAAACAATTGAGCAACTCCCTTAATTTTTTTGGCTAAAAGCTCCAAGTGTGATCCGTCTTCATTACTTCCTTCGGTTGGAATTCTACTTCTTTCGTATTTCACGTTGTCACACATTTCTTCAAAAGGTTTAAGGTTAGCACATGCCTACCACAGCATCCAGTACGACGTCCTCGTGCTTGTCTCTTTGCAACATTCGTCCTATCTTTTCTTCTAAGGAAACACAAACATTATCACTCCAGGAATTATTTAGCACATGATTTGTAAGGTAAGTAGTTAATGACAGTCGCCAAGTGTAATTAACTCTTTACATTACTTCTCAGGTCCTACATACTTCCCTTTATGATTTCACTTGTGCTAGTTTCTACCACTCAATCATGCAAACATACAAATAACCTACACTCTTATCCCTAACATTTAAGCTAGCATACACACCTTCTTCTTTAGCAAGTAAGCTAACATACACACATTCTTCTCTAGGGATTAAGCTAACATACACACATTCTTCTTTAGCAACTTAAACTAGCATTTATACATTCTTACACTTTCATCTAACATGCATGTACATACATTCTCAAGTCTTTACATGAACTTAATCATGTACTTTACCGTTCTCGAGCTTGCCTGAGCGACACATGGCATTCTCGGACTGGCATCTTCCTTCTTTTCTTCCTTAAGTCCCATTCTCTGTTCGAGTCTAAGCATGTAGAATGCTTATTTCTCTCGAACTTATGCTCTGATACCAACTTGTAAGGCCCCGTTCCCGGTGACCCTACTTTGGTGTTGGATTTACTCATAAACACAGTTCTAAAATCAGAGTTAATTAAAAACTTTCGCGGAATACTAAAACATCAACCATCATATTACAAAACAACAAAATCTTGTCTTAACAAAAGTTGAATTCTCTTAATATAACATCATATTTCATAACATTTCTTCCCCGAGATGCCAATCTTCCAGTCCCTACCATGTGCATCCTCAAGCCAGCTCCTTTAACCTATTTACCTGCGTGCATACTAAAAGTCAGCTACGCTGAGTGAGTTCTAGTTAATCAATTAACATACATTACATTCATATTCTTACTCATACGTGTCCGAAGATACATATTCATTCCTTACTTGCTAATACTTCTTTCATACATACTTTATATACATGCATACGTACTTACATACTTTCTTTCATAAAACCCTATGGTAAACCATAAGCTATTCTATCTTAAACATCACAATATTATAAGGGTCTGGTCCCTAACATCACAGATATTATCAGGGTCTGGTCCCTAACATCACATATATTATGAGGGTCTGGTCCTATCATCTCAGATATTATGAGGGTCTGGTCCCTAACATCACAGATATTATGAGGGTCTGGTCCCTATCATCTCAGATATTATGAGGGTCTGGTCCCTAACATCTCAGATATTATAAGGGTCTGGTCCCTATCATCTCAGGTATTATGAGGGTCTGGTCCCTAATATCTCAGATATTATAAGGGTCTGGTCCCTTCTGTCTCGAATAACCATACTTTTATCATACGTGCATACTTTACATATCTTCTAGTTATAAATATATATACATACTCGTTCATACAATCATTATGTAACAATACATTCAATATACAATCATACACGTATCATACACTTACCAATCAAGTAAGTGTATTATCTACCACATAGGAGTATGCACACAGCCCCGAAAACATAACAGATAAAGGGGCTAGAACTCACCTGAAGTCGGTTTCTCTCGCCGTTAATGGTAATGCCCTTCCTTAACTGTGCATGGCTAACTATGTAACAAGGCACGAGTATCAATTATCTAGAAATCCTACTTCTCACGTCTAAATTTCGCATGATTAATTTCACATGGAAGGAATTTCGCTTCGCATGGGAGCGTTTCGCTTCGCATTGGAGCATTTCGCTTCGCATGGTTATTTCGCTTCGCATGACTTTTGGGTGAAGAATGAGGTTGGAGGAGATGAGGTAGTAACTAAGATGATGGCTCTATTTATAGGAAGTGGGTAGGGTTCCATGTTTAACTTTTGACTTAATAACACTTTACCCCCTCATACTTTAGATAACTACGTATAACCTTTATAATCCATTCAACCTCGATCCTTTTAAATATCTCATGAAACTTGGGATGTTACATGAAACATCGAGTCTCTTTCTTATCATTCCACCACCAGCTCATTAACACAACCTTTTTTCAATTAAAGAAAATAACTCTTAAAATTAGTTATTACCAACCATCACGCGGTTCCACAAAGAAATCAACAACGTAGACTTTGATGCACAATGAAATTTGGTAAACATTTATAATCGTTTATCAAGAGTAAAATAAGGACCAGCCATAAGGTGTGGCAGAGTGGTCGGCGGTCACAGGCCTGACACCCCGCTAGACCCGAATTTTATTTTTTAACTTATATGTATTTTTAATAAAATAATATGTATATTTAGTATTTAAATTTAATTACATAACCACTAACTTGATCTATTGGCAAAAGGGTATTACTTCCAACCAAAAGGTTATGGGTTCTAGTCTCATTTGAGATATGTTTATTACTATTTTTATACAAATGTTTTTTACACAACCTAAATTATAACCAAGTAAAAGCCCATATCAAAATTAAATTGTTTAAACCCAACAAAATACTTCTTTCACTTAAGGCCCAAAACAATTTTCGTCTTCGGCCCAAAATTTTTTTTGCTTTCTCGAAGCCAGATCTGACTAAATGTAAAACTTCTATTTCATTGCCGCAAAAAGACCCTAAGTATGGAAAACTAAAATACTTTTAGGGCCTGTTCGTTTCAAGGATTTAAAAGAAATTCTAAGGAATGTGATTTTAAATCCCATGAATTGATATTTTCGTTTCATTAAATGAAAGAATGGGAATGGAAACTTAATCCCATCAAATCCCACATTTCATGGGATTTTAAAATCTCACCTATTTTATAAGGATTGTTATGGAAAATAAAGGATTGTTTTATTAACCCTAATCACTAGGGGTGGCAAATGGGTTGGGTTGGGTCGAAACGGGTCATGGGTCGGAACGGGTTAGGGTCGGAATGGGTCAACTAAAAGAAGGGTTGTTTTGGTTCGGTCGGAACGGGTCCGGGTCGGAATAGGTCAAAACAGGTTTCGGTTCGGTTTTTCTTTTCTTTTTTTTAGAACGAGGACAAAGGAGGAAACGTTTTAGTTTTTTTTTTACATTTTTCGTTTTTGATTTACATTTTGAGTTATGATTTTTTTATTAATTTTTTTGAATTCTTTTTGGAGGGGTTTTTATTAACATTATTGTAAATAAAAACCCCTCCAAAAAAATTCAAAAAAATTAATAAAAAAAATCATAACTCAAAATATAAATCAAAAACGAAAAATGTAAAAAAACTAAAACGTTTCCTCCGTTGTTCTCGTTCTTAAAAAAAATACCCAGAATGAAGAAGATTCCAATTCCAATAAATATTAACCAACCAAACACATGATAGGGATTCTCAAACATACCATTCCAATTCCAATTCTAATTCCAATTCCAATTCCAATTCCAAATCCTTTAAAAAAAGTTTATGAAACGAACGCATCGTTAGTTTTTTCTTACAAAAGTCTCTTTACTTTTCTTTTTACACGTTAAAGTCCTTTAAAACCTACAATAGCATATTTCATGTCATAAATGTATTGTTATATATAATTGTAAGGCCAAAAATGTGACTTATGATATCAAAAGAACGAAACTAGTTAAATATATTATGGTGAAGCAAATAATTAAAATGTTTGAAAAATCCGGATACGAGGCAAGAGCTTCGGTGCATGCATTTAACTTCAGGGGGTAGGAGATCTTCTAGAATATTTGTTATTTGGCTATAAATAGGGCATTTGTTGTTATATGCAAATGTGTGTTTTTATGGTGTAAATCGTCCACCTAAGGGGAGCTCACCTTGGGTGGGATCGGTATTCCTTTATTATACGAATCTTTTACCGATTACGAGATCGTTTGTCCTTTATATATTTTTTCTATTATTTATCGAAACATTTATTTTCACCACACCCGTCTCGATTGCTTATCAAGAGCAAAATTGTTCGTTTGTCGAATCTGATAAGGGACCTACAATAATAAAGAAAAATAATAATAATAGATAATTATTATAATAATATAAATAAATTTAAAGTTCACCATCTCCTACCTGTAACACAATCATAAATCATCATATCATGTTACATTACACTAAGAAAATTAAGTTATGCTCCATACAAATTGACCCACCAGGATCGACAAGTGCGCTTCTGGATTCATCACGTATTCTCCGGCTGACTTTGCTCCCCGCATTCTCTCCATTCAGACAAAAGACATCAACTCCATGTGGTCTGTCATGACGACGTTGATGTTTTGTGGTATCAAAAGAATGTTTCAAATCTCCAGTTGATTAGTTCAAACGAATTTTTTCTTCTTTATGTCAAATCCATTATTCCCATGACTTGTAAGATGAGGAAGGCGAAATCCAAGATTGGGTCGTCGGTAGTTAGGTGACCGGAGATACAGTGGTAATGGTGGTTTTGTGACTGTGTATGTTTGAGACAATGAATTTGATGAATTGGAACCAATAACGTCTTTTAATTTAATTTATTTATTTTTGTAGGCCCCTATGACGGATAAAGCATCAATGTTCTTGGATCAATCTCACTCATGAGCTAGCGGAAATCACTCACAAGGAATCAAGATCTCGGATCTTGTTGTGTTCGGTTTATCACCTAAAATAGTAACAAAGAGAGAAGTAGAGGGAGAGTTGGTGAGATGCTGGTTAGATGTTGTGGATAAGAATTTGCCAAAAGGTTATGCTGCATGGACAAGTCTTCACTATTTATAGTCTGAGACTTGCCATGCTTTCTTTCATATATGTGACCATAATGGGCTTTTGTTTACAATGGCCTATGGCCCAAACATGCAAAGCGAGACGCAAGCTAGTAAAATACAACGTAAATAAAAAAGATATTACAAAAGACTACGTTTACAAAATAGGGCCTAACAATCTTCCTCTTGTCTTTAGTATTGTCTTCAGCTGTTGTCATCAGTCGGTCTCGTACACCAGGAATCCATCAACCTACAGTTGATCCTCAACAAGTCGGCGTACAAACCTTCTGAACTTTTCAACTATATGATCTGTGTTTTCTTTTCCATGTCTTCAAGTATACGCATAGGAAACTTGTAAAGCTTCAAAATGTCTTCCTTGCTGAGACCCATTAATTCGTGCTCATCGAACACATGAACAGGATACATGGTTCGGCACTGAATTACAGCTTCACCTGTATTATTATCGAACTCCCAGCATAAGAAATCATGGAGTAGATTTGGCTCGAACGGTTCTCCATGATAGATACCCTCCCTTCCTCATGCATTCTTGTATCTCCAAGCTTTTCTTTGTTTGCCAGTGGTGGGATCAATCTCAGTGTGATGCTTGAAAGTTCTCCCCTTGTTTAGCTGGAAGTCGGGGTCATCAATCTTTAACTCTCTATGCATGTTTTGCTTGAACCATCCTTCAAGCTTTTTCTCTCCTGCCCCATCACCCACTGCTCTTCGAAAATAGTTCATGTCGAGCTCAGGCAGCATGTGCCTCTTAGTGTGATGCATGTAGGTGATGTCTCATTTCCCCCTTCTAATAGCCCAAGACTGGCTCTCATCATGAAATTTGGCATAGAGGATCAGTGAGTCATCGTGGTAGGGGTAATTTCAACAACGAGCACTCCCACAACTGTTCACGCAGTGCCATTTCTTCTTTCTAGGTATAGGCACTGAGGAGGTATCAGCAGGAAGAGCAACAACAGTATCAGCCTCAGGAGCTGGATCTCTGATATCCTGATCTGGTGTATCAAGGTGTGGAGAGTAGTTGATATCATCCTCTATTTCAGAGATCGCTATTGATTCCTTTATCGACGATTGAGTACCTCCAATTTCATCAATATTAAAAATTGAGTTAAAGTCTTCCTCTAATGCAACATCCTGATCCCTGACTCCTTTAGCTACCTTAGTGGCAGAGTAGTCATCACGTGGCAAATCGTCATGTGGAGCGGTTTGTGTATCCGCTCCACTGCCACCACCAACACCGGAACCACCATTTCCTCCATCATTATTCCCATCGTCATCATCATCATCACCTTCTATTTTTTCATCGAAGCCATCCATCACATCATCCTCATCATCGTTGCTTTCATTTTCTGTTTCTTCATCATCACCGGCTTTAGAACCTACGACATCCAGAGTTCTAGTAGCACCTACTTCACCACCGGTACCACCAGGCACAATTCTACCAACCACAGTTTAACCACCACTGGAAACTATAACACCAACGCCACTAGCACTTGCACCAACACCAGGACCAACTATGGCAGACTGTCCTTTCTTTCCTCTATCTCCTTCTTCTTTATCGTCGGAGTTCACCCAACCTCCAAAAACTGACCTCAAATGGTTCTTTAGATCAGCAACGTCTTAATCCGTCATCTTCATAATTTCTGAGGCTGCAAGATATTTGTTGGCTAGGTCTTCATTGATCTTTATTTGCACTTCATTTAAACGATCTTGTTCTTCCAACTTCAACTTCAGTCTTTCAATCTCAAACGTGAGCTCAGCATTTTCTCTGATAAGAGTTTCAATATTCCTTGGTGATCCTTGATCACTCTCAAGAAGACCAATTCTAGCCTCAAGTCGCTCAGTCTCACGCAACACCCTGTCAGTCTCCTTCTCCAATTCATCCTTCGATTTTGTTTCGAGGTGAGAGGACGACGACAAGTCACTTTCTAAATAAGAGATTCTTGACTCCAGACTCAAACCCTCCTCATGTTGTCGAGTGAGCGGTAGTGGTTGATCAGTCAATAATGTTTGATGACTGTCAACACGCTTTTGAAGACTCTCAATCCAACCTTTTTGACTTGCAATGAGAGCTCTGTCAGCCTCTCTATCTTTCTCCAACTTTTCCACCTTCTCTATCAGCATGACCTTCTCATTATCTACCTCTGCCTCCTTCTACTTCCGGCTCTTCACAAATTATAGCAACACTCTTTCTCGGTCAGCTCACTGGCGTTTGATTCCTCTAGTGCAATAATTCTATCAAGGATAGGATCAGCGTGCACTAGAGCTTTCTTATACTTGCCACCAGACAAGGCGTAGGGGGGATAGGAATGAGGATGTTGTAGTTGTGGGAGGAATGTAGGATTGGGTTAGGTTGGGCTGTGGTTTAGAGAGGTAAGGTTATGTTTTGGGTAGGGAAGGAAATGGTTAAGGCTAAAGGTAGTGTTTGGGGTTGGTCTGTGGTTATGATTTCAGGTTGGGTTGATGTGGGGATGTATGTAGTATGGGTAGTGGGTGAGGATGTAAAGGTTGATGACCAGAAGGTTGGGTTTCTTAGTGGCAAGGTGAAGATGCTTGGTGATTTGAATGGTGAGAGAAAAGGTTGGCCAGGAGAAATAGGTTGGTCTAGGGTTATGGTGGTGAGTGGTGGGGAAAATGATTGGTGTAAAGTTGAGGTCTGTATGGCTTGGTCTAGGGAGGCCGGTAGGTTTTCTAGGAATGAGGTTTGAATAGGCTCGTATTGTTTTGATGGAGAGATATCAGGGGAGGTTACATGTGAATATGGAGTTTTCTTGGGGGTGTGTTTGGTTTTGGGTTTGGGATGTTGAACCTTGACTTGTTTGCCTTTTAGGGCAGCCAAGGTGCAGGATAAGGTAGTGGCTAGGGTCAAGTTGGGTTGATTGTAGAAGTGGGTTGGTGGTTTGAGTCCCTGCGGTGGAAAGCTTGATGATTAAGGAAGGGGCCTTCTTGGAGTCCACGACCTTTCTCATGTGCTTAAGCGGCTGTTTCGCCTCCTCTTCTTCATCACATTGTTGAGAAGAACCACCAGTATAAGGCTTACTAGGAGCCTTCCTTTTCTTCTCAATCTTTCTCTTCTTTCTGCTTTCAATCTCAACCTCTTGCTCAGTCTCGGTAGCCTCGTTATCAGGCTCCTGCTCGTCCTCATTATCATCATTACCAGAATCATTGTCACTCTGTTCCGTCTCACCAAACAATCCAAACTTCCTCCAAGGAATTTCACCTATGTACTGGCATCCCCTACTTGAGGTTCTTAACATAGCCTCAAGCACCGTCTGACTCACCATCTTTGCATGGTGTGGCTCTAATGAGGGCAACTCAACGCCCTTTGCATCAACTTCTGCTTCATACACCGGCTTTGGCATGTTCGGCATTAAATCATCCAATACCATTTGTATGAGCCTTGGATACATCATCCAAGTGCTATTGGTAGAGGCATTAGAAAGCATGCATAGAAAGATTAGCCTCGAGAAGTTGAACTTCACTTGATTCGTCAATGCAGACATAACACCAACCCAGTCCGTTCTTAAACTATTAAGCCTTCCCTTTAAATCCGACAAGTAGTTCACCACAATGTGGAAAAGATATCTCCAGTACGGCGGGAGATGCGCCATCTCCAAGGTCTTCCACTGGATATCATACCCAATATCTTTCACGAACTGCTACAACTCTGACCGTTTTGCTTTCTAAAAAAATGATCTTTTGCATCTTTAATGTTCAAATCCCTTCTGTTTTCTGCTTCAGTAATAGTCAAGTTCTTCCCAACCACCTTTGTAGTTATGGAGTTTTGAGTCTTTGGAGCCCTTGACATTAGTCCAAAACTCCTCAATCTAGCATGTATGTATCTCAGGATTTGCTGTGATTGCATGCATTAAAAGTGCCTCCCTTAGACTTTTAATCATAGAGGTGAACATATTATGCTTCCTCTTCATGGGAAGATCAAGAGGACCGTACATGTTATGTTGCTGCAAAACAATCTAGACAGTTAGAACGGACATGAAATAACAGAAAGCAAAAATAAGTATCAGAAAAACATTAAAACTTGAACAGGATAAAAAGTTATAAAACTGAAAATTTTGCTAAGTCAGATTTAATCACATCCAAGAAGGATTTCAATCGCATTGCTCGAACAGACTAATCACATCGTGTAAAATAATTTTTGATCGCATCGCATGAAGAACCAGTCACATCGGATGTGACACGCAATCGCATCGCATGGATATGCGATGCGAACCAAATGTCTGTGCGATGTGATTCATCTATGATTTGAATCAGAACTTATGCGAAGTGATCAAACTATTTTATGCGATGCGATTCAAGATACATGCGAAGTGATCCAGTTGTTAAGCAATGCGATTTAAGTCTCAATAGATTCAAAATTCCAGGTTTTATCCAAACGTCAATCCCATGTAGATCCAACGTCGATCAAGTCCGAAATACTCTTTTGTACAAGTTTTACTCACAAACAACCAACAACTCCAAGAACATCAATTGGACTAAATACAGCCTGATAATACCTAAAGATCTAAACACCTAACGAATATACACAAAACTTCAATTAAATCAGTCTAATAGTCCATCATGATGTCTATGTTATCAGTCTAACATAGATTTGTCCAATCGACAATAATATAGATCCACAGATCCAACGACGGTTTGGTTATGAACCGTCAAAATCACGAAAAGATTAATAGGTGATATGAACAGAGATTTAATGTTATACCAAGGGTGAAGAATCCATGATAGATGGTTATCAAGTGTGAAATACAAAGAATGAATGCAGATATGTTTGTGATTTGAGATTGAAGGTGATGGTAGAGTGGGAGAGAATTGAGAGGTTTTGGGAAAATGAAAAGTAATAAAGTGAAAGAGAATTTGGTTGGCCATTTATATAGGATTAGCTTATCTCGTGATAGGGTTAAATCCTCACGAGTTTTAAAGCATTTTACACTCTCAACCCCCAAACTCTGAAAATATTTACTAATTTAAACCCAAAAACATTTATACACTGAACCCAAATACTCAAATATATACAAGATATATTTTTGTCGGTCTATACAATAAACAACATTTGTATAAGGGACCATTACGTAAAGCAACTAAAAACTTATAGAAAAAAAATAAAAGGTGAAACAAAATCAAAAACAAAAAATTAAAAATTAAAAATAAAAATAAAATAACTTAAAACAAGGATTTCAAGTTAAAAACATAAAACAAAATAAATTAAAATTAAAAAGAAAATAAGATTGGGGTAAAGATGAAATTAAGATTATATATAAATAATATTTACTAAATTTTCTAATTATGTTAATGTTTTTGTGAGAAAGATCACGACATGGGATCACACTGACCGACAACGTCCTAGATCGTACTTCTATTTCAATGCTATTATGCCAAAAACCCAAGGTTGATTTTAGATATATTTTGTCCACTTTAAACTTAACAAGTATTTTGGTGTAATCATGATATGTTATGGTATGTATTAAGCACAAAATTTATGTGGTCCCCATTTAATCCAACATGTTAATAACTTCATCATACCTCATGCATAGTTTGTGTTCAACAGATCACCCCGAATTAACTCCGAACCCCCTAGTGATTGATCAAAACATTTTCACAATATTTAAACTTTTGTAAAACGAGACCAGCGGGTTCAAACGAGGGTGGCGTTGGAAACGAAGGAAACCTTGGGGTCCAAAACGAGACCAGCCGGTTCGACCAGTTGGAGGACCAAATAATGCTTCAAGACCAAACATACCGGTAATCGCGACAAGACAACGTATTGATTCTTTCAATCTTCAGTATTTTTAAAAGAAACCGTTGCATTTTTGTTGACAAGACTTGACTAAGAAAAGCAATAAACCAAGGGGGAGATTGTTAGGATACATTTTGTGGTTTATGCTTCGTATAACGTTTTCGAGTTCATTTAGTATTGACCGAAATCAAATGAGAGATTTCAGCGGGCTTGACGGGTTTGGGTTTAGATTGGGCTTGGCCTGTGTGGCTTGTACTAACCTATGTGTGGCTTGTACTAACCTATATAAGCTTTTGTTTTAACATTTGTTAGGTTAGACGCTTAATATTATTCTCTCCAAGTGGTGTAAACCTTTGGTGTTTACGAGATTAAGTACCCAACGTTTCATTAATAAGCGTGTGCTTTGAATCTCATGTTTGTGTTCTGTTATCTAGTTCTTGATTCATCACATGTTTGGATTCTGCCCACTCACGTGTATAGTTGATATTACATTATCGTTATCTAGATTCGGGACTTACAAGTTAGTTCATTACCAAACATATAAACATTAAAAAAATAGTAAACAAAAAAAGTGGTACCAATGAAAATATTGATAAAGATCGATTAAAACTTAGTTCATAACATATAAACAAAAAAATTAATATGTATAAAAATTACAATGAAAATAAAGAGCGGTTAAAACTTAGGAAACCGCTATGTATTATTTTATAAATCCTTTAATTTACACCGGTTTAAAAGCAGTTGTTTTAATTTGTATCATATACACCGGTTAGTATTAGTGCCCGTGTTATAATCTCAGAGCGCCAAAATTTATTAATTCCTCGCCATAATGTTTATATTTTCACCAAAAGCATTTTGTATTCATTTTTGTATCCATTAAATATGTATTCATCTACTCGCTTTTACCTCCGACTAGCAGGCACCGTTTCTTCAAACCCTAAGCGGTAAGTTGTTGATATAAGATTAATGTCTTGATGATCATGTTTTAAACATATACCAAATATGTATTCATCTTTAAAGATTTGTATAACCAATGTTTTATTTGCGTTTGGAAATAGATTCATATTTAATTTGGCCCAAACTGTATATATTTGTAAGAATATTTCCTTTAAATACCTAATGATTTAATAATTTGATTATGTAGAAGGCTAACTAATTTCAATGAAATGATTTACAGACAAGAGTTACATCCAAAGAGATTGAGGTATGTATACTAGATTACTAGATACCTTGTTTATTTATAAATATAATTATTTTTTTATATGCAGGTTTTAAATTATGATGAAACATCTCAACAAGTTTCTATAAGCCACGGGTACTCATTACTATATACATGTTTTTTTAATTATGTTTTAGTTGATATAGAAAATATTATTCTTTTTCAGCAGATGGATTTTGATGAGTGGACAAACAAAACTATCATATGAAACACTACGAAATCAAATAAATATTATATATTTTTTTTACTTTATAGTTTATGAATTTGTTATTATCTCAACATCTATTATAGGTGATAAACTAAAAAAAATTTGTTATAACTTTATCTTATTATCTATTACTAGTAAAGAGCGTGCGCGTTACGGCCGGTGTCCCAATTGATGTTAGATTCATAAGAAGCGGGAATTACCACCAGTTAATATATATATATATATATATATATATATATATATATATATAGAGAGAGAGAGAGAGAGAGAGGATCAAGAGAAAATTCATCTTTAGAGAGAAAATTTAAAAACTTCTAAAGATTTATTTTTAATTAAAAATTAAAAAATATTTTTAAATTTCTATTTTTGCCATTATTCTTATATTTTCTTACCCGTTGCTCGAAAAAAATAAATAAAAACCCGTAATAATGCACATACGTATTACCATGCGATACCGTTGTATTACACATATGTATTACTATGTGTTTTTAAGTTTAATAGTGTTTAATTGCATATATTGAATATTTGTGTATTGTATATGTGTAGTAGTATTGTGTTAAACGGAAAAAAAAAATAATAATAAAATAAAAGTCGATGTAATGCACATGTGCGTTAATGTTGTATTACACATATGTACTATTGTGTATTCGATGTGTGTATTAGTCTTATATTGCATATATACAATAGTGTGTATCAAATACGTGCAATAATATTGTATTCTATGCAATACAAACACTTTTGCATATATGCAATGCACACTATTACACATGTACACTACACCGACGAGGTTACCGACAAGCCTTTTTTTTAACCATTAACAACATATAAGAATAATGGGAAAAAAAAGAAAACTTCAAAAAAAAAAAATTTAAAAAGTTGAAAATAATTTTTTAGGAGTTTTTAAGTTTTTTCTTTAAAAGGAGTTTTTATTGTACCCCACCCCTATATATATGTATGTATGTGTGTGTGTGTGTGTGTGTGTGTGTGTGTGTGTGTATATATAGGGGAGATTTCAATTAAGAACCCCTTTTAGTTTTAAGAACTCGAAAGAACTCAGTGTAACGATTTTTTTTTTGAATTTTTTTTACACATGCGTAATATATGTAAGTTACATACACGTAAAAAAATTATAGAATTTTTTACGCACCGAGTAGACTTTTTACACATGTGTAACGGACGTAAAAGTTAGCGTAACCACTTACATATTTATTCCCTCTTCTACTTTTACTTTTTTGTCAGATTTAATCTCAACCACATATTCCAATCAATTTAATTAAATGTGTGGCCTAGAATTGAGTTCTTAAGTTCTTAAAACTCAATATGGTTCTCAAAATATCCCTCCCCTAAAACTCCTAAAGAATTATTTTTAATTAAAAATAAAAAAATATTTTCAAAATTCTGTTTTAGCCATTATTCTTATATTTTCTTATATTTCACTCGAAATATAAAAAAAATAAAAAAAAACCCACTGTAATGCACATACGTATTACTGTGCGATACCGTTGTATTACACATGTGTATTACTATGTATTTTTGAGTTTAATAGTGTTTTATTGCATATATTCAATATTTTTGTATTGTAAATGTGTAGTAGTGTTGTATTATATGAAAAAAATAATAATAATAAAATAAAAGTCGATGTGGTGCACATGTGCGTTAATGTTGTATTACACATACATACTAATGTGTATTCGATGTGTGTATTAGTCTTATATTGCATATATACAATAGTGTGTATTAAATATGTGCAATAGTGTTGTATTCTATGCAATACAAACACTTTTGCATATATGCAATGCACACTATTATACATGCGCACTAAACCGACGAGGTTACCGACAAGGTTTTTTTTTTTTTAAACCAATAACAACATATAAGAATAATGGAAAAAAAATAAACTTAAAAAAAAAAAAATTTAAGTTAAAAATAGTTTTTTAGGAGTTTTCTCTTTAAGAGGAGTTTTCACTAGAATCCACCCATATATATATATATATATATATAAGCATTTGGTAGCGATTGAATAAAAAAGTTAAACCATTTTGTTTGAATACCAACTGGTGTGAGATACACTTCTGTTATGTAGTACATATCAACACATTCCTATTTTTAAACATAATATTTCGCCCATCCAAAAGCAGTCTTAGTGGACTGTATGGCTCGTGCGAAGTATAAACAAAACACTTCCTATGCATGTTACACGTCATAATAGAATGTTAAACAAAGGGTGTGCAATTTTTCAAACTATATTCCACGACGTATTTATATCATAATTTATAACCATATCAAATGAAAGAATATCAAGTTTTCTCATGGCTACATCAGTTCATATAAGAATATTACACCATCCAACCTTGAATTTGTTCAATGCTCCAAGCCCCTTCCCCTAGTTTGATAGCATAGAAAGGTTTAAATCAAAATATACAATAAAGAAAAATTTATGAAAAAGTTAAGTGGTAGTTGTTGTAAATTTAATAATATAATTGTTGTATAATAGTCATTGTTATATAATTATTATTACTAAATGTATTATCAATCAATCAATCAATCATGCCCAGTAAAATCCCACCGACAGCAAAGCTATAAGTAGGGTCTGGGGAGGGTGGGATGTAGGCACACCGTACCTCTATCCAAAGGAATAAAGAGGTGGCTTCCAGAGAGACCCTCGGCTCTAAGTACATGTGTATGAAGCAAAATAAAGGAAATCAAAGTTTAACAGTTATATAAAAACTACTACTAATTATAATAATATTAATAATAAGATCACAGTTTAACAGTTATATAAAAGCTAATAATAATTATAATAATAATAATACTATAAGTAAGGGAAATACCATTATGGTATGTAACCTAAATAAGTTAAGTCTAAGCCCTAAGGTATTCAATTCTCTCTAAAAATCCTTAACTTTAATTCTACTTCTCCACGAATTCCTATCCTCAACCATGTCCTCGGAGAGGTTTAGGTCTATCAAATCATGCCTAATCCTCTCATCCCAAGTCAATTTCGGTCGTCCTCTACCCCTCCTCCCCTCTGTAGTAATGTTTTCTACGGATCTAACAGGATTCGTCATCTGTCTTCTCTTTACATGTCCAAACCATCTCAATCTCCACTCTCTTATCTTGTCTGCTATGTTCGCCACCCCTAATCTCTCGCGAAACACAACGTTTCTTATTCGGTATAGCCTTGTGTGCCCACACATCCAACGTAGCATTCTCATTTCTGCTACCTCCATCTTCCGCACTTGTGCCTTCTTGATGGCCCAACAATCTGTTCCATATAGCATTGCAGGTCTAACTGCCACCCTATAGAATTTTCCCTTTAGTTTAGTCGGGAAACTCTTGTCGCACAATATACCTGTGGCTGCTTTCCATCTACACCATCCTACCTGAACTCGGTGGGTCACATCACTGTCTAATTCCCCATCGCTCTGTACAAATGATCCTAAATACTTGAACTTCGTTACCTGCGGGACCACCTGCCCTTGAATTGTGATCTGTGCGTCTTCATTGTCGTTTATCCCACCAAAATCACGGTGGAGGTACTCCTTCTTAGATCGGCTAATCTTTAAACCTTTTGTCTCTAAGGTTGTTCGCCACTCCTCAAGCATCATGTTTAGATCTTGTTTTTCTCAGCAAGTAACACAATATCGTCTGCGAACATCATGCACCACGGGAGAGTCCCCTGAATCGACTTTGACAACTCATCCAAGACTACTGCAAAAAGAAACGGGCTCAACGCTGATCCCTGGTGAAGACCTACCTCTACAGGAAAGAAATCAGTATCCCCCACTGGCGCACGGACACTTGTTTCACTCCTGGTATACATATCCATAATTATCTCTATGTAATTCCTGGGCACTCTTCTACCCTCCAAGCACTCCCAGAGCACCTGTCGTGGCACACTGTCGTAGGCCTTTTCTAAGTCAATAAACACCATATGTAGATCACGCTTCTTCTCCCTATACTTTTCCATTAATCTTCTTATAAGGTGTATTGCCTCTGTGGTGGAACTCCCCGGCATGAAGCCAAATTGGTTGACCGTAACCTGAGTTTCTCGTCTAAGTCTAACCTCAATCACTCTTTCCCATAGCTTCATAGTATGACTTTATTACTAAATGTATTATATGAATGGGAAATCAATAGGTTGCAAGTGTTAATTGAATTATTAAAATCTCATAAGCATTGCATTTAAATTTAATTTAACTCTTAGAGTTAATGGTGTATTAACTCAAGACTTTTGGTCGGGACATGGATCATGTATATATACTAGGCCTTGGGTCATTATTTTTGGTAGAACAGAAAAATATTGTTCATGCAATCTCACACACAACCAAAAGTATTTCCCGACTTTTCGATCTTGCGTGCTCTTGTTTCAAGTTTAGTTCAGGTGCTAGGCTAATCCCGGCAATACAAACTGCTTAGGCTGTTGTACCCTGGGAAACAGACGGGTTCACCTGGGTGGCCCGAAAATCTGTTTTAAGGGAAACGTGTTTGACACGTGCCTCAGCCATCTTGTTGCTCGTTTTGCTATTTCTTTCTAATCTTTTGTAATCTAGTTTCTGTATTGTAACTTTCGTTCTTGTACTTGTATTGTAATATGGATTATTGTTGCTAAAATTTCCAGTTTTAGTTTATTTTATGAACGGTTTCCTACAAGCTTAAAACAGATTTTAAAACAACCGTTCATTGTTTAAAAAAAATTAAAAAAAAATCCGTCTCTTCTCTGGAGCATGTGTAAAGTTAGATTTTTGGTTTTCCACTTCGTTTGTTTTTTCTTTTTGGTAATTAAACAGTAAACCAACGGTTTGTTATGCTTTTATTTTCTTTTTAATATTATTTCTTTTTCTTAATGGTGTGTGGATCCTATTTAATTGCTCCTAGGTTTGGAGTATGCATAGTAGTAATAAAGTCTATTAGTGTTACTGGGCCATTTTGTTTCTCTTTTTTAATGAGTTTATAAAGGACTAGTATCTAGACCCTCCACGTTGCGGGGGGTTGTGAAACCATAGCCGAATAAGTTATAGCAGTCATTACACATATAGCATTGTTTTACAATATATAAAATGGCATTTTCAACAAAACAAATTAATTACAAAATTGTTGAGCAAGAGCAAGAGCTGTCAATATCATTAGCTTGCCATTTGTTGCCACAATATGTTTTGGCTCAATATGATGTCCATGAGCTTGTATTTTGTTGTAGCCTTTAATGACTGCATTTTATTTTAAGTCAAGATCTCATTCAGTAAAGCAACAACACACTGTAACCTTGTCCTGAATCACATAATGAAAAATTAAGCAAATAGTTCTTTTATATAAAATACATACCTATTGCACCTAAAGGGTGTCCAATGCTCACAGGCTCATAGCACCTCGACACTAATCTTTTGTGGAACACTTTCAACTTTCTTTATCCTCCTAACAAAAAAAAACTAATTATCCTCCAACTTTGATAGAAAAAACAAAAACTAAATTGATTTGCATCTAATTATCACCACATTTAACTTAAAAAGATCAAATTGTTGAAGCCCAGCAGCTTTGACCGCAGTTAGTGATGCACAAAATACTTGTACCCGGAATCGAACCCAAGCAAATAACTGAAATCGGTCTTTGATATTTTGTAGATAAGGTACACAATGTGAGCTCAATACCCGGTAAACGGAACCGTGCCCAATTTATATTCTGATTTAATTAGTAAATTTGTATGTGAGACAGTTTGTGTATGTGGTGGAAGCCATAAATTGTAGAATAAAAAGAGTACCTTTGAGGGATCGCATGATCACACCTTACTTAAATCGATAACCTGATCAACATTAACAATGAAACACAGCACACACAAAGTCCACTGTAACACATCAACTTTGACTAATAATGGCCAATATCAAAATAAGCTAAATAATCACAATTCAACTTCCTCCATCGTTACATGTAATCTAGCACCACCATTACTTATTTAAGTCAAAATTACCCAAACATACATAATACCACATTTGCCACATTTTAGTAGGGCCTATACTCAATTCAATAGAAGCTCACCGCCGACGGAGAGAGTCAAAAAGAGGCCAGCGGACCACCGCCACCACCAACCATCGCCGCGTACAGTGGCGGAGCCACTTAGTAACGACCTGGCTCGGCTGAACCCGGTAAATTTTCGGTCTTTTATCTAATCTATAGATACGTACTTACGAGCGAACCCATACTTTTTCGACGAGCGAACCAGTATCGTTTTAAAAAGATATTCGAATCCATAAAAAAAGCCCAAAATTATTACTAAAATGGGTTAATAAGCCCAAATCAATTAACACTCTTAAACATAATACCTAAATAGGAATTTTTTTAAAAAAAAAAGCCGAAACATTGACGATTCAGTTTATTGCGTACAGTATCATCTCTGTCTCTCTGGCTGGCTCCTTCTTCTACCTTCGTCAATCGGAATTAGGAAATCGCCCGCTAGTTGCCGTTCCGGTTGCCCAGTTCTGTGGTTCACCTCCTCGTCCTCTTAATCCCTTCAGGTCTTTCATGTTTGTGGTCTACCGTCTTCAGGTGTGAGGTGTGTGTTGTACATTTTCTACTTTCTTTGAATTGTTTAATCCCTTCAATTATTTAAGCATTAGGTATATTATTATATTATATATCATTCTAGTATATTCTTATAAGTTGTAACATAATAAAATATTTATATTATATATTAGAAAATTTGGTTTTTATTGGTCCCAACTTTTTCATTTTTGCTGGCGCTGGTCCCAACTTTCATTTTGGCTGGTAACGGTCCCAACTTTAATATTCGTTTCTTCCACCAGTCCGCGACTGACGGAGCACTAACTCCGTTATATTTTTGCTTACGTGTCAATCTGAGTTGTCAAAAACATCTTACGTGGCAGCCACCGTGGATTATTGTATATAATAATACAGGTTCATCCATAATTCTGCAAACCCTAGAAATCCAATTGATTAATCCAATCCATGTTTGTTAAAATTAAGTTATGATTTTGATTAGTGGATTAAAATGATTCAAAACCATGTTTTAATTACCTCGAATGATGCCGGGAAAGGGGTGAACGAAGTTGGCCGAAGCTCCGAGCTTGGAGGAAGGATTACGGGGTTAAAGTGGATATATCAGTGGGATTTGAGAGGATGAGCAAGTTTAGCTTGGTGTGTGGGTCCTATTTATACTAGTAATTGTGATGAAATTCATTAATCAGTGTTAATTGCTTATGGCCGATTTTCCGGTGAAGGTTACGAGAATTAGTTTGACGGTTAAAGCGTTAAAATATAATTAGAATGTTAATTATTGTTGTTTATTGCCGTCTAACTACGTTATTCTAAATTAACGGGTCAAGAACGGCTGAAATGGGGGTGTTTTTCGGGGGTCGGAGCCTCACGCCGTTGCCGGCGGCGGCTCGCCAGGAATACGGGCTACAGGGGGGTTGGGTTATTTTCTATTAATTTAATATATTTCAAATTTATAATTTCAGTTTAGACCCTAAAGTTTGAGGTTATATTAAGTATAAACCAAAAACATAACGGAGTTAGTGCTCCGTCAGTCGCGGACTGGTGGAAGAAACGAATGTTAAAGTTGGGACCGTTGCCAGCCAAAATGAAAGTTGGGACCATCGCCGGCAAAAATGAAAAATTTGGGACCAATAAAAACCAATTTTCCTATATATTATATGAGGACACATTTATTTGTATAATTATATATCTTTGTCCACAGTTACTTAAAAGATTTTCTAAGCGGGTCAACGAAAGTCAATTGATTCTCGCTTTGATTGCTTCAAGTGTTTAAGGTTTCAATCGATCATTCGATCCGTACCTCACAATGACTCTTTCTTTAATTTTGATTTTTAAATAGTCAAATCAAGTATGAGTAAGAAAAACAAGGTTAGTTTTTAAATAGTCATTTATAATTACAATTATATTTATGTTTATCGTTTACAATTATGTTTGAATAGAATTATGTGTTGAATGTTGCTTACTAATATGTTTTGAATTTGTGCATTTAGGGGATATTCATAGTTTTTTTAAAAGAGCGTCGACCAATTTTGGTTCTTCGTCTTCAAATATTCATATTTAATATGACTTCCTATTTTATTGAATACTGATGATGTACTTTTGTTATGATGGTGATATTGAATTTTATTTGTTTGACCGAATGATTGATCCGACCCGACCCATTTAGGCCCGAAAATTGGCGCCAAAATCCCGAACCCATAAGAAGAAATTCCTGGCTCCGCCACTGGCCGCGTAGGGTTTCCAAACATAACCCAACAACAGTTGGTCAAAACACCGCTAGACAAATTGGAGCCACAACAATCGAAATCAGTCACCGAGTTGACCATAAACAATCGCATGTCACTTCTGGCCGGTGACCGTCGCTAGGGTTCCAAAACAGAACCTGGCAACAGTCACAACATCGCCGTCGCCTAGGGTTTCAAAAATGGAACCCGGCAACAGACGAATCAAAACCGTCACCGTGTTATTTCAGCCACCACGATACATCGCTGCCATAAACAACGACATGTCACCGGTGGCCATATCCAAAACCGTCACGGTAGACACAAGATCAAAAGGGTGGAGACAAACAAACGGTTTGATCGGAAAGCACATGCAGGAGGATAATGAAATAAATGAAATAAGTGAGACTGATGTTGTAATTAAAATAATCTGCTAAGAGAGAACAACAGATGTGATGGTGGGGAAGACAGATGGTGCCAGTAAGTGTCGACAAAACAAGCTGGCTGACACACGTTGAGGATGTCAAAATGAAGACAAAATGTACAACATATACAGCGATTAATACAAATTTTAAAGCATTATTGCAACAAACATTGTTTGTGTGTGTTAAGAAGGTTGCAATTTATAATATATAATAATATATATGACATATATTTATGCTCATAAAAGGTATATACTTTATTACATCCTGTTAAAAAAACATATACATATATATATATATAATATATATATATATATATAGAAAAGGGTTAAAATAAAAATGCATAGTTTTGTAGGAAGAGTATGAAGCACATAAAATTTAGAGTTAGGAAACTATTTGAGTCTATTTAGGAAACTATGTAGGCTAAATCCTAAATCCTAGTAAACTATTTGGTATTTTTGAAACTACTAATCTTAACCACTAGATCCTAGATCCAAGTGCCTAGATTTATTCTTACTATTCCTAGAAAACTATCTCTTTTTACTATAACCCAATACATATATATATATATAGGGGAGGGATATTTTGAGAACCATGTTGAGTTTTAAGAACTTAAAAACTCAATTCTAGGCTACACATTTAATTAAATGGATTGGAATATGTGATTGAGATTAAATCTGGCAAAAAAATCAAAGTAGGAGAGATAATAAATATGTAAGTGGTTACACTAACTTTTACGTCCGTTACACATGTGTAAAAAGTCGACTCGGTGCGTAAAAAATTATGTAATTTTTTTACGTGTATGTAACTTACATGTATTACGCATGTGTAAAAAAAATTTGTAAAAAAAATCGTTACACTGAGTTCTTTCGAGTTCTTAAAACTCAAAGGGGTTCTTAATTGAAATCTCCCCTATATATATATATATATATATATATATATATATAGAAAATGGTTTTAATAAGAATAAAAATTTTCCTAAAAATAATAAGAACCAATAGATTTTTGACATTTGACATTAAAACCAATGGTAAAAGGATAATTCTAGGAAACTATGTCGGTTTTTGATAATTTTAAATCTCAACCATTGATTAACATGATCCAATGGCTATGATTTATTCTTAGTCTTCCTAGGAAACTACTTCTTTTTACTATAACCCTCCCATATATATATATATATATATATATATATATATATATATATATATATAGGGGAGATTTCAATTAAGAACCCTTTTGAGTTTTAAGAACTCGAAAGAACTCAATGTAACAATTTTTTTTCTGAATTTTTCTTACACATGCGTAATATATGTAAGTTACATACACGTAAAAAAATTACAGAATTTTTTACGCACCGAGTCGACTTTTTACACGTGTAACGGACGTAAAAGTTAGTGTAACCACTTACATATTTATTTTCTCTCCTACTTTGATTTTTTTGCCAGATTTAATCTCAACCATATATTCCAGTCCATTTAATTAAATGTATGGCCTAGAAAGTTCTTAAAGCTCAACATGGTTCTCAAAATATCCCTCCCCTATATATATATTGGTTTTGTGTAAACCTAATCTGATTTGCAGATGAGGAATTAGCATACCAACTCACTTTCATCCTTCCCGTTCGTGTTCATAGGCCTTTTTTAGTTTTTAAGAAGGGGGTGGGACCAAGGAGGTAATTCATGATTTCTAAATCGAATAGATTTTTGATTCGATTTAGAAAGTAGGAAACTATAACTATATATATATATATAGGACAAAGTAATACAAAAAGAAATCTGTTCTATTTTTTAGTCTATCTATACGAGGAGATCATATGAAAAATGTAACCGATTCTTTCGTTTCTTTGGGCCACTGGCCATCCGCCGGGAGTTTCGGGTTTAATACCGATATTTTAGCAACAAATCTAATAAATCTAAGTGTAGTGCTTGGGGTCTCGTCTTGTCTCTTGTTTCAAAAATGGCTAGTACTATTGCATCCTCCACTATCGTGTCTATGGGATCCATTACTATTGGATCAACTTCTTCCACCATGGGACCATTGGTTGGTACCCACGTAGCCCAAACTGTTGCTAACCACGCTGTAAAATCAGTAAAATTTTCTGGTGTGAACTTCAAAAGTTGGCAACAAAAGATGATGTTTTACGTAACCACTTTGAACATTGTGAGGTTTTTGACCGAGTCTCCCCCTCAACTAGAGGAGGATGGGGACATTCAAGCCATGAGTGCCCTTGATGCTTGGAATCACTCCGAGTATCATTGCCACAACTATGTGTTGAATGGCCTTGTTGATGAATTGTGCAATGTGTATTGCAAAATACCAAATGCCAAAGAATTATGGGAAACTTTGGAACGTAAGTACAAAAATGAAGATGCGGGTATAAAGAAATATGCAGTGGCCCGGTTTTTGGACTTTAAGATGATTGATTCTAAAACCCTTATGAGTCAAGTTCAAGACTTGCAAATCTTAATTGGCGATATGATTTCTGAAGGAATGACTTTTAGTGAGACATTCCAAGTGGCTTCCATGATTGAAAAATTGCCTCCAAGTTGGGTAGATTTTAAGAATTATCTTAAACACAAGTGAAAAGAGATGACCGTTGAGGACTTAGTTATCCGTCTTCGAATTGAGGAGGACAATAGGGTGTCACTAAAGGGAACTCAAGTGGAAGTTTCTGCAAAGGCAAACATGGTTAATCGTCAAGGGGGTATAAAGGCAACAAGAACCACAAACCCTATGGCAAAGACAATGGTAAGTTTGATCTTGGGCCTAGAAAGGGTGGTGTGAAGAAAAAGTTTTCGGTTTTCAAAGGAAAGTGTTATAATTGTGGAGAATTTGGTCACCGTGTTGATCGATGCAACAAACCCAAAACAGAGAGGGCAAACATGGTTGATGAAGATGAGAAACTTGTAGCTATGATCACTGATCTTACTGCTATGATGGATGAGGTAAACTTAGTGTCAAACCACCCTAAGGGATGGTGTATCGACACCGGAGCTACACGTCATGTGTGCCCGGACAAGAACCTTTTTAGCAAGTTTAAGGAGGTTGTAGGAGATGAAAAACTCTACATGGGAACGCGGCTACAGCAGATATCAAAGGTGAAGGTGAGGTGATTTTGAAGTGGACTTCGGGGAAGGAGCTCACTCTTACCAACGTGCTTTATGTTCCCGATCTGCGCAAGAGTCTTGTGTCTGGATGGTTACTAAATAAGTTTGGCTTTCTCTTAGTTTTTGAAAGTGATAAGTTTGTGTTAACTAAGAATGGTGTGTTTGTTGGAAAGGGCAATGCCCTTAATGGGATGTTTAAGTTAAATGTAATGGTTGTGACCAAGAATAATATGAATGAAAATGCTACTACTTCTGCTTACTTGATTGAGTCTTTTAATGTGTGGCATGGTCGTTTAGGTCATGTTAACTATAATTCAATGCGCCATTTGACTAAACTAAATTACATACCTTCTATTACTTTCAATTCAAAAACTAAATGTAAAACATGTGTTGAAGCTAAAGAAACAAGATCATCATTTAAATCGGTAGAACGAATAACCGATCCCCTTGACATGATATACACCGATGTATGTGATCTAAAATTAGTTCCTACAAGAGGAGGAAATAAGTATTTCATCACTTTTATTGATGACTGTACAAGGTATTGTTATGTATACCTACTCAAAAGTAAAGATGAAGCCATAAACAAGTTTGTCTTGTATAAAAATGAAGTTGAAAACCAACTAAACAGAAAAATAAAAATTGTAAGAAGCGATAGAGGTGTTGAATATGTTGCACCATTTGCAGATCTATGCGCACAAAGTGGGATTGTTCATGAGCTTACCCCACCATACTCCCCACAATCTAATGGCATTGCCGAACGTAAGAATCGTATCTTAAAAGAAATGATGAATGCGTTGTTGCTAGGTTCCGGGTTAAGCCCGGACATGTGTGGGGAAGCCGTTTTATCGGCTAATTATCTTTTGAACAAAATACCTTTCAAGAATAAGGATGTAACTCCTTATGAATTATGGACATGTAGAAAACTATCTTACAAATATTTGAAAGTGTGGGGGTGCCTAGCAAAAGTGGTCATACCACCACCAAAGGCTCAAAAGATAGGACCCAAAACCGTGGATTGTGTGTTTATAGGCTATGCTCATCATAGTAGTGCATATCGGTTTCTTGTTCATGAGTCAAGGAATCCCGATATACACAAAAATACTATAATTGAATCAAGGAATGCGTCATTCTTTGAAGATGTGTTTCCATGTTTGGAAGAGGCACATGCTAGCTCATCTACACATGTTGGTTCATCAACGTGTGCTAGTTCATCAACACCTGTTGATGAGATTGTTCAAGATGAAACTCAAGAGCAATCTGAGCCCGAGGAGGTTGAGCCAAGAAGAAGTAAAAGGCAAAGGACTGAGAAATCCTTTGAATCTGATTTTCTTACTTACATAGTTGAGGGTGAGCCCCAAACCTATCAAGAGGCGGTCAACTCTTCAGAAGGACCACAATGGAAAGAAGCCATTAAAAATGAAATTGATTCTATCTTGCAGAATCATACTTGGGAACTAGTGGATCTTCCACCGGGTTGTAAACCACTTGGATATCGTTGGATATTCAAAAAGAAAATGAAAACTGATGGTTCCATTGATAAGTACAAGTCAAGGTTAGTAATCAAAGGGTTTAGACAGAAGGAAGGTCTAGACTATTTTGATACATACTCACCTATGACTTGAATAACCTCTATAAGGTTGGTGCTTGCAATTGCTGCTTTGAGAAATTTGGAAATACATCAAATGGATGTAAAAACTACATTTCTAAATGGGGAGTTAGACGAAGAAATATATATGGAACAACCTGAGGGTTTTTCAACTCCTGGCCAGGAGGGTAAAGTTTGCAAACTCGTCAAGTACCTATATGGTTTGAAGCAAGCTCCAAAACAATGGCACCAAAAGTTTGACCAAGCCATGTTGGAAAATGGTTTCAAAATAAATGAGTTCGACAAGTGTGTCTATGTGAAAGACACATCTAGAGGTTATGTGATTTTATGCCTGTATGTGGATGATATGCTTATCATAGGGAGTGATGATAAGATGATCAAATCTACTAAAGATATGTTGAAAGAGAGATTTGACATGAAAGACATGGGTTTAGACGATGTGATTCTTGGAGTTAGGATCACTATAACCCAAAATGGTCTTGTGTTAAGTCAATCTCATTATGTAGACAAAATCCTTGAAAATTTAAATGCGGGAGACACAAGTATAACTCAAACTCCGATTGACACTAGCTAACATTTATCAAAGAATAGAGGTGAGGGTGTTGCTTAGTTGGAGTATTCAAGGATAATTGACAGTATTATGTATCTTATGTCTTGTACCCGACCGGACTTAGCATATGCTGTAAGTAGGCTAAGTAGATATACTAGTAATCCTAGCTCTGAACATTGGAAGAGTATGACAAGACTATTTAGATATTTAAGATACACAAGGAATTATGGACTGCGTTATGGCCAAGACCCAACTGTTGTAGAAGGATATAGTGATGCTACTGGATATTCGACATGAAAGATTCCAAATCCACAAGTGGTTATGTGTTTACCCTTGGAGGAGCTGCTATATCTTGGAAATCTTCCAAGAAAACGCTTATAGCTAGATCTACGATGGAATCTGAGTTCATTACATTAGACAAAGATGGTGAAGAGGCAGAATGGTTACGCCAATTTTTGGAATATATTCCAAGATGGCTAAAACCTGTTACGGCTATTTGCATACATTGTGACTGCTAGTCGGCAATTGGAAGAGCTCAAAGTGCAATGTATAATGGCAAATCTAGACACATACACCGTATACATAACACTATACGACAACATCTCTTAATGGGAGTTATCACTATTGACTACGTGAAGTCAAGGGATAACATTGTGGATCCGCTTACAAAAGGCTTAAACAGAGAGGTCGTATATAAGTCTTCGAGAGGAATGGGACTAAAGCCCATGGAGTAAGTTTCTACAAAGGAAAACCTATCCTAAAAGATTGGAGATCCCATGATCTTGGTTCAATATGACAACCTAACTGTACAAACTAAGGTCACTGTGGGGGAGTACCTCAACATATAAAAGGGAGTTGCATACTTCCTAGTCCATTCCGATAATAAATAGTGATATCAAAGGAGGTTAAGCATAATGCTTTTAATGATTTAAAAAAAAATCACCTATGTGAGAGTGAAGTGGGGTCGCTTCGAATGGATTTGTGGGGCGCACAAATCCTAGAGCTCTCGCAGAACCAGGCTAGTGTTCCATGACCATAACGGACACGACAATGAGGGGTTACCCAGACCAGGAAGAGTGTTGTGTGAAATGTAATAACGTCTACGTCAAAAGGGGTTGGTTCAAGGGCATCGCGTCTACTAACCGCTAGGAGACAAAGTATATTTCACAAAGGAGGGTTCAAAGGGAACACCTACTTCTCCTGCAACACTCAACTGTTGTAACTATATTTGACACTTGGGCGTACGGATCGATCTCTATTCATGTGGGAGATTGTTGGAAATTTAGTAATATAATTATTGTATAATAGTAATTGTTATATAATTATTATTACTAAATGTATTATATGAATGGGAAATCAATAGGTTGCAAGAGTTAATTGAATTATTAAAATATCATAAGTATTGCATTCAAATTCAATTTAACTCTTAGAGTTAATGGTGTATTAACTCAAGACTTTTGGTTGGGACATGGATCATGTATATATACTACCATAGGCCTTGGGTCATTTTTTTTGGTAGAAGAGAAAAATATTGTTCATGTAATCTCACACACAACCAAAAGTATTTCCCGACTTTTCGATCTTGCGTGCTCTTGTTTCAGTATAGTTCAGGTGCTAGGCTAATCCCGGCAGTACAATCTGCTTACCTGGGAAACAGACGGGTTCACCTGGGTTGCCTGAAAATCTGTTTTAAGATAAACGTGTTTGACACATGCCTCAGCCATCTTGTTGCTCGTTTTGCTATTTCTTTCTAATCTTTTTTAAGGGAAACGTGTTTGACACATACCTCAAACTGGTCAACAATCTAAATTGCAAGTTCCCTGAAAAATTCATAACAATTAGCAATACATTAAAAACAAAATCCATCAAATTTGCTAAACAAATAACGTAATAAAATACAAACCTAGTGAGGGAAAACAGACAAGCAAAAAATTTCTTTGGAGCATCCAACAAATAAAATAGATTTTGGACCAATTGCATATAATTGCGTTATAAATATAAGATGACCAATATCAAGGTTTCTTATGATAATATTTGCCGAATCTTGGCTTCTTCCATATTGAACTTGAAGAAAATTCACTATTATTTTCAAGCACCATGAGATTACACCATTATTTTAGCCTTTTCTTCACTGCATATTCAAGAAAAAAAATTCTTATTGAATTATAAACCTAAAAAGCTAACGCCCTATGGAAAGAAAACAAAGTTACAATAAATTAGTGCCTGAAGAGGTAGGTCCCAGCAGAGCCCAGTTGGACCCGCAAGACTCACCTTAAACAGGGACGTCTGCGCAGAAACCAACTGGATCCGCAGGACCAACCATGCTCAGAGACGTGACGTCCTTACGCGCAGTACGCAAGCTGGTCCCGCAGGAAATGCCTCCCAATGGTGAAGGACTCCGCCTGTCCCCGCAGCCTCGGATACAAGCCATTAGGGAAGGCCACCCGCGCAGCAAGGCTACACGCACAAGGCACTTAGCTCTCAATCGTTCAGTGTCACCTGAAGGAATGAGCGAAGCCGGGAACAATCCCGCACAACGGCGGGAGGGGGAATACTCCCGCCCAAATAAGCCAGTCCGTACGATACAGGAAGATCTTCTGTACTGTACCTGACGAGGTATGGGAAAAAGATCTGACTAAAGATACGACAGCTTATAGACAACAGTATGGCGAGCAGCATGCCCCTACACTGTATGTCACTATTAGCCGCTGCCTACTCACCAACTCTTGTCATACCACGTGCGTAGCTGACAGTTGGTGGAAAAGGAATAGTATACAGCAGGCCTGGTCGCTGTCAGCCGCTACCTACCCACCAACTACCAGCAGGGCACGTGCGTAGGCTACTGTTGGTAGAACAGGAACACTGTTGCAGCCGGCCATACCTCCTTGGAAACCTACCTTCGGCTATAAATACCACAAATGGTATGACCATCTCATCTCATCATATCTTATCACATTATCATCATATTATATACCTGATATCTGCTCTAGCAATCTCTTAATATACTTTTATATTTAAAGAGCAATCTAGTCTGATTCTCACGCCGGATGGTGGTCACAAGGAGGAACCCCCCCCCTTCTCAGTGACGAGCTCACGGTGTCTGTTTTGCAGGTTATCAGAAGAACCATCTTCAAAGGGTCTAACCCCTCGTGGGAAACATCTATCTAACCCCCAGGTTACCAGTAATCCGCCCGGGGACCGGTTAGTGTTTCTTCATTGGCGCCATCCGTGCATAAAGCTAGAACTACATTTTTTTCCAGTTTTTTCAAACTTCTACAAAGATGGTTAGAGAAATTCCGGTAACCACGACCCCAGCTACTGGGGGGAATACCGGTAACACAGTTTTTACAAACACTACCCCGGTTACCCAAGCCGGGGCAAGTGAAGTAAATTTTACGAACACTACCCCAGTTACTCATGCTGGGGCAAGTGCAGTAAATGATCGCCTACTGGGATCCACTAATACCCAGGTTGAGAAACGAAGACTCCCCCGCCAAACTCTCGATGAAGTCAAGGCATGGGCGGAGGCACGACAAAAGGAATTCCAGGCCGAGTTGAACGAACGCTTGCGTTCCGTACAACAGGCCGACGAATTCGAATATTGGGAGGATGACTCGGAGGAATCCGACTCCGACGCGAACCCTCGCCATAGGGCAAAAGGGAAGCGTAAGGAAATGGAATCCCAACCGAAAAGGCATTTTGGACAAGCCTTCAAACCAAAAAGCACAGGTGGAAGTCCACGAGACTTCTCCAAAACGTTCAGACCAAACGTTGCAAATGCAGGAACGTCCAAATTTGCAAGGGACATTGCGGAAGCAATCGCCCCAAGGAGTGCCAAACAAATGCCTAACATAGGCACATATGACGGTATATCTGATCCAGACGATCATTTGAACAGGTTCATAGCAGGGGCAACCGTCAGCAATTGGACGGAACCCACGTGGTGCTACATGTTCCAAATGACGCTTGTTGGGGCTGCTAGAGCTTGGTTTGATCGTCTACCGGTCAACCACATCTACGACTGGGCAGACTTCCAGCAGAAGTTTAGCCAACACTTCAGCCAGCAACGGAAGTATACCGAGGAGCAATGGACAATCCTCAAATGCATACGAGAAGAAGATGAATCTCTGCCAAACTTCATCACTCGCTTCAACTCAAAGAAGCTAAGTTTGGGCAATATCAGCGAAGATCTTGTTCGCGCAGCTTTCATCCAGGGCGCGCATGACCCAGAGCTCATCCGCACCCTAACGGGTAAAGATGGCATGCCATCCACATGGGATGCCATCATGACAGCAGCAAAACGCTATGCGGAAACGGAGAAGCAACTAGGTAGAGACCTCCCACAGAGCACAAACCTCTACACTCAGAAGACGAGAGAAGACAATGTCCTCACCGCCCGATTAAATAAAAAGCGGAAGCTAGGCATTTGGCAGTCAAGGGTAAACTTTGACACCTCATCCGGCTTGCAACATCGATTGGGCGGAAGGGATAATGTACAGCCGCACCGAAACTCCAGATGGACGCCACTCACCAAAAGCGTCACTGAGATATTCGCCACTGAAGAGCTCCCGTGGCCAAAGCCTCCAATAATCCGACATCGTCACGATGCTGATCGGAGCAAATACTGTGACTTTCACAAGACAAAAGGCCACAACACTGAAGAATGCATAGACGTAAAAGACATGGTTGAAGCATTTGTCAGAGATGGGACGCTCGCGCACCTCGTGGCGCAATAAAGGCTGAGCAGGCGGGTGCGTGTAGAACCCCAGCTGGGGAAAACACGAATAAAAATTCCAGCTTCAATATCGAGACTACATGCTGCGTAAAGAACGAGATCCCGAACCAGGTGCGTATCGGCTCGATGGCACTCCCACCCAACATGGAAGGGAGCTCATTTACACAGTTTGCATGTAAATCAATTCCAATTTGTAAAGAAGGCCAAGAGCCACTTCTAATGGAAATGATTCTCTTTAGAACATCGAAGCTGATGATTTTACTTTTCTGCACTAATATGACGATATTCACATTATGCGAAGTCGTTGCGTGGGAAGGCGGTTCTACCCGCACAAACCCAATAATGTGAAAAAACCTTCACGCAGGTCAGTTGAAGGGGAAAGGTTCAGCACCCAAAAATGAAAGTGCCGGTATATCCGCACGAATCATAATGAGGAAACTGAACAATAACCTATCAACAACCGCGCGTCGAACGGTTAAACTATGCAACACTGGTGACGGCATTCACATTACGTGAAGTCGTTGCGTGGGAAGGCGGTCATACCCGCACAAACCCAATAACAGGAAAAAACCTTCACGCAGGTCAGTTAAAGGAGAAGAGTTCAATTATTCCATTAAATGAAAGTGCCGGTCTATCCGCATGAATCATGAAAGGAAACTGAACACTAACCTATTGACAACCGCGCGTCGAACAGTTCAAAACAAAATTCTCAAAAGGATGAGGAAAACCTACACGCAGGTCAGATAAGGGTAAAGTTTTGCCATCCTACTAAGTGCAAGTGACGGTTCCACCCGCACAATCACGAAAGAGGAAGCAAAACTTCACACCTATTATCAACCACGTTCAAAGGTTAACTTATCCTCAAAGGATGAGGAAAACCTACACGCAGGTCAGATAAAGGTAAAGTTTCGCCATCCTACTAAGTGCAAGTGACGGTTCCACCCGCACAATCACGAAAGAGGAAGCAAAACTTCACACCTATTATCAACCACGTTCAAAGGTTAACTTATCCTCAAAGGATGAGGAAAACCTACACGCAGGTCAGATAAAGGTAAAGTTTCGCCATCCTACTAAGTGCAAGTGACGGTTCCACCCGCACAATCACGAAAGAGGAAGCAAAACTTCACACCTATTATCAACCACGTTCAAAGGTTAACTTATCCTCAAAAGATGAGGAAAACCTACACGCAGGTCAGATAAGGGTAAAGTTTCGCCATCCTACTAAGTGCAAGTGACAGTTCTACCCGCACAATCACGAAAGAGGAAGCAAAACTTCACACCTATTATCAACCACGTTCAACAGGTTAACTTATTCTACACTTGGAAAATTGCTAATTTAAACTAAGTATGAAAGTCATAAGTTTATAAAGCAAGAAACCCAAAGAAGAAAATAAATCTATACAAGCTAAAACTATCCTAGCAGTGGGAAGGGATCTTCAGGATCAGGCTTCAGGGCCACTTCCACTTGGACCAGCCCCATCGGTAGAGCGTGGCAGTTCAAGGAAAGCTTTGAGGATAGCTAGCCCATCATCAGCAGCAGCTACTTGGTTCACCTTCTCCACCACTGGATGCGGGAAGGCGGCGTATTGATTTACTGCTTGGTCGTATATGGCTTCAGTATCAACATTGTACAAAGGGAAGTTGGAAGGCGGGAAGCCTTTCTCAACGAACCCTAGACCAAGCAGGAAGCCGGCCCGTTCCCCATCCTCGTGAGAAGCGTTGAGGGCTGCGCTCATGGCATCATCGTAAGTAGTCTCTGAGAAGACCCGATGCACAACCTACAAAGAAAATACAAGTGTCAAACACCTTTTCTATGAACAAAGGAAAGCGTGAAGATGTAAAGCTAAACATACCTGAGGCAACGCCTCTCGAAGAAGCCATTCCTTGGCAACCAGAGCTTCTTGGAGGGCGGCTTGAGCTTGGGTGCAGGCGCGTTCGGCTGCGCTTTTGTTAAGGTTGGCAAGTAGCACTTCCTTTGCAGCAGCCTCTTCAACGCCCTTAAGCTTCCGCTCGGTGTGGTCAAGCACGCCCCTCTGGTCCAGGATCTCTTGGAGCTTCTTGGCATCTTCCATCGCCAAGGCATCATGAGCACGTTGGAGAGCCTCTAATTTGGCCTTGAGCTCCTCGTTCTCCACGCGTAAAGGCTCAGCAACGGCTTCAGCCTTGGTGGCCCTCTCGGTTGCGTTCCTCGCAGTCTCCTTAGCCAGCCGAAGCTGTTCGTTAACAGCTTGGGCAGCCTTGGAGCGGGCCTCGAGTCGCGCTTGAACCTCAACCTCGAGGGCCTTGAAGGACTTCTCCTTCTCCGCAGCAGCTGCGGCCAACTTTTGATTCTCCTCCCGAAGAGCCCGCGCTTGAGATACGTCTTTGGCGCGAGCTGCTTTTAACTTGTCGTTTTCACGACAAAGCAGCTCGACGCGTGGCTGCATCCGGGCCTGGAGAACCCGAAGCTCATTAGTTAGCCTACCCTCCTGGTAGCTAGCCATGGCTTCCCCCAACGCACCATGGGGAGCAGCGTGGCGAGCCCATTCTACGCACTCCACAGGGGTACGAAGGGTTGTTCCTCGGCGTATGTTCCATCGCGGAACATACACTTCATTGGAATCCGACACTGCAAAAACAAAAAGCAGTTAGGAAAAGATGATAAAAAATAAAAGTGAAAAAGGGCCAAAGGAACCCTACGCACCTGTAGGGTCTATAACAGGCCGATAGCCGCCGAACCCATCACCTGAACCCAAAGGAAATCCATCCAAAAGATCAGGCAGATGGGAAGGTGGCAAAGATTGGCGAGTACTCCCATGCGTACCTGATGGGCCGGCCGTCGGTGCCGGTGGCGGGGGCATGGTGGCAGCCGCCGCAGTCGCTGCCGCAGAATCCGCAGCAATCGTAACCGCCGGCTCGGTGAAAGATGCTGTAAAAATCGCACTTACCACCGGCGGTGACGTCATCTCGACTGGAACAGTCGGCTCAGACTGAGCAACTGAACCAGCGGGAGCAGGCGCAGGCGCCTGGGTCGACGCCTCAGGAAGGCTGACCAAGCCTACCGTCATCGGCGGAGAGGTACTACTCGGCACTCCACCCGGAAATGCGTCAACATCCACGCCTGCACAAGAAGATAAGTGTTAAAACAATAAATTTATGAAGTATGTCAAATCTACAAAAACAAGGATGTTTGTACTTACGGGTTTTCTTGAGCCTGAACGTACGGACAGGCGGGGACAAACCCGATGGAGCCGGTCTCTTGATGCCGGTCACCGTCGTCGTCGTTGGTTCTCCGGAGGTAACAGTCGTCGCCTCCGGAACAGTGGTCTTCTCACCACCGGGGCTCCCCGCCACCTCTTCACTATCTGACTCGGTGTCAGATAGGAGCACCGGATCAGCTGTGGAGGCCACCTTCTCCTTCCCTTTCCCACCGGCAGCCTTCCTCTTCCGCACCAGCGGAGGACCATCTGCGGATTCCTCAGAAGAGGACAGGATGTCAGGAATTCCAGCAGCGGGTACAGCATTGAGGGGTTGAGGATAGAGTATCGCCTTACCTGGCCGCCGTTGGCTCAGGATCTCGTGGCCCAGCGGATAGACCTCCACAAACCGATCCGCCGTTTGCTCCAGGATGGGCAACTCGTTCTCGTCCAGAGCACGAGTGCCCACCCGCACGGGACCGTCAGCTTCCCGCGGGTACAGGAGCGACTCCAAATCGTTCCCCTCTGAAAGAAAAGAAACAGTTAGAAGACAGACTCATATCAGCAAAAAAGACAAGACATACCATAAGGAATAGTGTTCAAACCGTATTCGAGAAGGATGGGAAACCGGGACGCATCCTTCCATACCCGGCTCATCCCCAGCATCACCATCCCGGACTCCGCAAACCGGTAAACCGGAGATTGGACCCGGGATATCTTCGCGAACCATTCCGCCTCCTGGTAGCTGGAAGCATGAAGGCTCGGAAGCGCTTGCCCCTTCTTAAACTTCATGGCAATGGGGATGGCGCGGGCAGAAACGTAGAAGAACTCTCGCTTCCACGATCGGAGACTGCGCTCGGTCACACAGATCTTCAAACCCTTAATACGGGTTGTCAAGGTGTACCACCCCTGGATGCACCTCCAAGTATAGAAGGTCATCAGGCGGTCCACATAGGGCTCAATACCCAGAATCCGGCACACCCACTCGAAGTGCCGGATCTTGGCAATCGCCATCGGATGCAACTCGGTTAGGTGCACACCGTGCCTCTCCAGGACACGGTACACAAACTTTGTCAATGGGAACCTAAGGTTCCCATTGACAAAGAATGCAGCATATACCCCGATCTTGCCACTGGGGGCATCGTACACAGTCTGGTGGGGTTCAGGAAACTCAGGCTCGAGAGACTCAAGCATGAATTTCCTGACGACGTACTGGTACTGATCGACAGGTAGAGCACACTGGCACTCGCCAGCAGTACTCCTATCGTCGGCTACAGCTTCAGCATCATGGGAGACATATTGCAGAGGAAGAAGAAAACGATTTCGGGAAAATGCTTGCCTGAAAAAGGGGAGTATTTGCCGGAAATCGCTAAGAAGAAGAAGAGAAGGTGAAAGTAGTGGATTACAAAGAACCCTCTCCCTCCTTTATATAGTAATCGCAATTAATGCGGTGAATTTAATGCGGATGAGAGAGAAATCGAAGGTGCAATGAAACTATGACACGTGGCAAAGAGCAGGCTGGCAACAGCTGTTGACAGGACGTGTGCCAGCAATTTCGCGGCCACAGCGCCCGAAAAATCGCGCCACGCACCTGAAAAGCGTCTGGATATGACCATTGTACTGTCACGTCACCATAACTTCCTGCACGTCCTGACACAGTCAGAAGAAACCGTCGCACGACGTTTCAGAGGTTTGGACTGTTCCTATCTTTCCACCAACCCTTCGAATTTCAAAATTCAAATTTTGAAAATATTAAAAGTAAGCGGGAAAATACCCCTTACCTTGGCAAACAAGTAACCGTTAAGGCGGATGCGGGTACAGTGTAAAGGCAAAACCCTTCACATACCTAGCACCCGCAGGGAATTGAAGCCAAGTAAATTTTGGCGAACAAGTAACCGTAAGACGGATGCGGGTACAGTGTAAAGGCAAAACCCTTCACATACCTAGCACCCGCAGGGAATTGAAGCCAAATATTCCTCGGCAACCAAGTAACTATAAGACGGGTGCGGGTACAGTGTAAAGGCAAAACCCTTCACATACCTAAGCACCCGCAGGGAATTGACGCCAGGAATACCTTGGAAGTAAAGTAACCGTAAGACGAGCGCGCGGTACAGTGTTAAGAGCAAAACCCTTCACATACCTAGCG
>NW_027506612.1:0-48881 GCF_021521415.1 Bidens hawaiensis
CAACTTGTAAAACTGCAAACCTTTGTGGTTAAAGTTGAAAGCCTAAAAGTTTTGTGTTAAAAGGGTGAAGATGTGAAACTTAGGTACGTGACAAAAGTTTTCATGAAAAATTTGTGCTGGCAAAAGTCCAAAGAACTTTATAGGTTTGAAACTCGTATGCCAAAAATGTAAACATGTAAAACTTTGATGACAAAAGTTTAAAGAATAAACTTGTTGTTAAAGAACAATCCTGTGATGACAAAGTATTAAAAACCAAACTTTGACTAAAATATAAAAACTTGGTGGTCAAAAGTACATAGAACCAAATACCGACTAAAATACAAGCAAAAACTTTTGATGGCTGCTAATAATAATATAATATACTTAATGAAAAATAAAAAAGAATGGTACAGATTAACCGATTGCCATTAACGTATACTTAATTTGGCACCAATCTCAACACACCATTTTAATATGTATATATAATTCATATATTCGTTAACATCAATCTATCTAAAAGATAAAATATTTCAGCTTTTGTCATTTATGAGAACTATATAATATATAGATGTACTTATCATCATGATGTGGTTGTTGTTTCGGTTATAATGGATAAAATAATGTTTAGGGAAGCTGCGTTCGGGTTAAGGTTAGAACTTCTATAGATACGGCTAACACTGAGGATAAGGTCGTCGTATATGTAAGCACGTAATCATAATTAAGAAACTTTCAACAAAAATAAAAATACTACTTATAACTCCTAAGTAACCTTATTATTAATTATATTTATGCAAACACACCATATTAGCCTAAACATTAGATAACACGTATGATTTAAAACGATGATTATTTTGACGGTTTAAGAATAAGTTTTAGAGGTATTTCCTTTTGCAAAGTCACCCCAAATTTTGCAGTCATGTCAAGCTTCAGCGGGTCCTGACCATCTGGAAGCACCCATTCAAATTGACGAATCAAAGATGAAACGACAGTCTGAACACTGATGATAGCAAAGGGTTGACCAGGACACATCCTTCTCCCTGCACCAAATGGTATGAACTCAAAGTGTTCGCCTTTGAAGTCCAAATCTGAGCCAAGAAATCTTTCGGGTTTAAACGAAAGTGGATCTTCCCAAAGCTTTGGGTCTCGACCAATTGCCCACGCGTTTACAAGTAATTCGGCCCCACAAGGGATTGTATAATTCATAACCTCACACGTTTGGATGGCACGGTGTGGAAGCAAAAGAGGGGCAGGAGGATGTAGTCTTAAAACTTCTTTAATGCAAGCATTTAGATAAGGAAGCTTTGTAATATCCGTGCTGATATTTTGTTTTAGCTCTTGCTGAAGTTCAATCATTGCTTCTTTTCTCCTTAACAACTCAGCCATGGTCCATTCAATTGTTGAGGTTGTAGTATCTGTACTCGCTATAAACAACTCCTACAAGTTGTATTCGAATTCACATATTAGTAAAACATGTTTGTTTGTTTATATAAACCAATATTAATTTCTAGTGAATTAAGGAGAGCTAGACTTACCATAGCAAAAATGTTTATCTGGTCATTTGAGAACCCACGCTTAATCAACCGATCCAAGAAACATTGTTCCTCCTGAGAGCCTGCAGCCGCAGCAATCGTCTGTCACTAATTATGCCCGCCCAAGAAGCAAACACCTCCTTTAAATGGTTCAAGTTTTCCTTCCTTAGCCCTTGAAGATCAAACCTCTTCAAGATCGGGTAAAAATCACTCAAATTTGGTTTAATACCATTCTTCAGTATGATGAAAAGTTTCTCTTGCAAAACACTTGCGGTTCCACTCTCATCGTTCAAATCCAGAAGATCATGTCCAAAGTAAATGCTGCTCAAAGTGTTAAACGCTGTCGTAAAAAGAGCTTCCGGTATATTCACAGCCTGCCCTTTCTTGCTAGAAAAGAAATCCAACAATTGAGCCAACTTTTTCTCTCTTATACTAGATTGGGACTCTAAGGCCTTAACCGAGAACATATCATATCGGCATATGGTTCTTAACAACCTCCAGTTTTCATTACATTCTAGTGACCATATAACAGTGTGATCTTGCTCATTAACGTGTAAAGCATCAGGAACATGTCGAGAAGAAAGATACCGGCCTTGTGTCCTCAGAATTTCCACTGCTGCCTCCGAAGACGAGGCGACAATGACAAGTTTATGACCTAAACGGAGAGACATAAGTGGGCCATATTTTTTAGCCAAGATGGCGGTAGAGACATGAGGGTTGTTGCCTACTTGGTGGAGGTTTCCTATGATCGGCAATGGGCGTGGACCCGGTGGGAGGTTCTTGTAAGATTTCGAAAATCTTTTAATGATCAAGAATAGAAACAAGGGAGTTAGTAGAAGAAGAAAGAGAGAGACTGACATGGTATTTTCTTTGACAGGAGTTGTGATGTTCATTAATTGGTAAATCACTAGTTAATTGAAGGGGTACTTATAAGAACCAACATGGCTCATACTTGATCACTAGCGGCTTAACCAAACATCATTGATGCAAACCCTTATTATATTCTTATCTATGTAGGAAAAGATATTAGTTCTTTTTTTGGACTCTTGTCAAAATTCCAATTCTAACGGCCCTAAAAAAGTAAATGTACTTATCTAATCATCACAACTTGCTGGACCAGGTTGGGACTAGGGGTGCTCAAAGTTGAATATCCGGAGTTTCAGATATCCGAATATTTCGGATAGTAGATTTCACTATCCGAATCCGTATCTAAAAAATTTCAGATATCCGAAGTTTTGATATCCGAAACCGAAATTTCGGATATCCGTTCGGACAGTGAAACGCATATCCGAAATTAAAAAAAAAAAAAAAACTAATATATATTATATAACTTTATTGTTTCGATGAGTTCAAGAAATGTTTTGTTTTGTGTAGAGAAATGTCTATCCATGCATTTAACAAATACCCACCACTCATTCAAAAAACACAGCCGGCCAAAGCTATGGACCACTAATCAGCACAAAACACATTCACCCAAGAAGAACCGCTGGTCACGATACCGGAATCCACCAATCACCGCCGATCTTTCTCATTTTCAGATGAAGGTCGAACATTAAATCTTCGCTTCGTCTCATTTTCAGGTATACATCCATGTTATAACATAGGAAAATACTTTAAATTCAAACATGTAGTTTTAACTCAATTAGCTCATGGATATAAGTATTTTCATTTCATGTCACAAAGGAAATTATAAGAGAGTGGATAGAAGAAAGAGAGTAATATGGTATTTTCTTTTAAAGGAGTAGTGGACTAGTGATATTCATTAATTTGTAAGTCACTTTGTTCATGGGAGGATGCTTAGAAGAAACCACGTGGTTACTTCTCATTGCCGACTTATTAGAAACTTAGTACTAAATATGTAGCCAATGGAGATACAAAAGTCAAATGGAGCCAAATGTGTAGTCAAATGAAGTTACAGTCAAAGTCAAGAATACCTTATTTTTATTTTTAGGTTATTGGGTTTTATTAATCCATCATGATTAATTCCAAGTAAAATATGTTTTTTTTTGTGCAGTCTTAGATTTTTAACTTATTTTTCATCAATAATTTCATACTAACTGAAAACTAGCATGGTTAGTTTTGATGATATGACGTGCTAATATGACAAAATAAATAAATAAAAACTTTGTGAGATCAATTCAAGTTGATGGCCAACTTGTTTTGATCACTTTTTAAATAAAATATTATAATAAAATAAGAAAGAGAAATATGAGGAAAGAAGAAAACATTGCTACAAAACACAGCATTTGGATGCATGCATAATTTTCTCTCTCTATTTTTATAAAATCAACAGTGTTTTACACTATTACATCGTTTACATCTTTTATACTAATATCACATGTAAAATGAAACAAGCGTAAATTGGAATGTAAGAAACATAAATCTTTTATGTCTCCACCTTTATATAATCAGCGGTGTTTTACATCTGTTACATCGTTTTATATCTTTTATATTAATATCGTCTGTAAATGTAACAAACGTAAATCGTAATTCATAATTTGGAGCCAAGTACAAGAAAGGACATCAGCATTTGCAATACCCAAAATTACCCTCATGCTTATTCTAATACAAAGTGATGTGGACACCCCCATAACCACACAAATGGGTTTCAAAAGTTCATAACTTAACAAATGGTTTCATTTAGGGGCCGTTCAAAAAGCCTGTGCTCGTGGCTAGCTTGATAAAAACTCGAATAAAACTAGCTATAAAAAGTTGATTTGAAACATCCTGAACTGATTTGGAACATTTTTGTAGGCGAGCCAAAAATCGACCCAAGCTCGGCTCGAGTCATGGCTCGATCTTAAGCTCGTTTAACTTCAAAACTAAGCTAGAGCCTAGCTAAGTTACCTCGTTTAATTTTGAGCCAGAGTTCGAAACCACCCTGGCTCGACTCGTGAACAACCCTAGTTTCATTCTACATTTCCCACACATATATATATAGAGAGAGCAAGGTTAAGATTATAATAAGAAGTAGCTTTTTCCTAAGATGAGTAAGAAGTCATCTTAGCTATTGGATGGATTAAAGCATATAGGGGTATGATTGTCCATAGATTATTTTTAATTTTGGTATTAAAGTTATTATAATTTATTCTTTCCCAAATTTCAAACCTCTCTCCAATCTTTTACTAATCACTCTCTCTGAATTTTACAAATGGACATCCTCATGTTAACAATTTTGTTAAGATGCTCGTCAAGATTTCCGTATCACAAGACGTCGCCGGCGATGGCACCATCACCGTCGTTGTAATCCCCGGCGTCCCACAAAGTTAACGAAGATCAATGAGGCGACGTATCTCTGGCGAGTTACTCTAGCTGATAAGATGGTTAGTGGTTACAATTAAGTCGACGATGACGTTTCTCCGGCGAGTCTGCTCCAGCCGCTTCGGTGGTAACTAAATTGGCTGCTCCGGCGATGACGTTTTTCCAGCGAGTTTGCTCTGGCGAGTCTTCCTCTTCTCCGGCGAGTCTGCCCCAGCCGCTTTGGTGGTTAGCGACTGTGATTTCGCTTGTACAGGTGATTTTGGCATATATGGGTGACGGCGGTGGAGGTGTAGGTGTAGAAGAGGAAGATGAAGTTGCAGAAGTACGATTAGGTCGACGATGACGTTTCTCCGACGAGTCTGCTCCAGCCGCTTCGGTGGTTCGTGAGTGAGATTTCTCTTATAGGTGTTCTTTTGGCAAATCTGGGTGACGGTGGTGGAGGTGTAGGCATAGAAGAGGAAGATAAAGTTGCAGAAGTCGGAGGGTGGGGCTGGACATGGTGACGAAGGGGGTTGATTTTGTGAGATTAGAGTTTTAGTTTGTGATGGACAAAAATGCTACTTGCTTATTAATGTTGGTTATAATGTTCAAGCTAGTGCGTTTTAGTTTTTGGTATTCTTGGTGTTGTGTTTTAAATTTAGATTAAAATCTGGTGTGTGTTTTTTTTAAGTTTTGATTATTTTGATTTAAAACACACTGTTATATATCTTGTGATGTTTTTGGTGGTATGTTTTAAGTTTGGATTAAAAAAATGATAATTATAGATTAATAATGTTTCCTTATATAATACAATACACTGGACGATTATGTCCTTGGAGTGCTTTAAAACAGGTATTAAATAAAACACGCAGCCTATAAAATACACTTTCCATTTCGACAATCAGATCACCAAATCTAACGCATCATATTACTTCTTACACTTTTTAGACACACTCCACTTCTTATTATAACCCCACCATATATATATATATATATATATATATATATATATATATATATATATATATATATATATATATATATATATATATATGATCAGGATCATGTGAGAACTTTTTGGGAATTGAAAACTATGAGAACCATTTTAGACCACAAAAAAACCCAAAAATAAAAAAAATCATAAAACAAAAAAAAAACACAAAAATAAAAAAAGTAAAAAAACCAAAGTTCTTATTTATCATCCCGGTTTCTAAAAAAAATGTAAAAACAAAAATTCTCGGTTTAGCTAAATTATACATATACATATATGTACACACATGTTTTTTTCCTATACACATATGTATAATTTAAGGTAAATGATAATGTACATTATATGTACATTACATAACTAGAGATTAAATGAGAGTATACATATGTGTATAGGTATAATACGAATTAAAAAGAAAAAAAAATTGGTTTTTTTATTATATATATGTATAATATGTACACACATGTTTTTTCCTATACACATATGTATAATTTAAGGTGAATGATAATGTACATATGTGTATATTACGTAACTAGAGATTAAATGAAAGTATACATATGTGTATAGGTATAATACAAATTAAAAAGAAAAAAAAATCGATTTTTTTTAATGAAACCAGAATGAAATATAAGAATTTTGATTTTTTTACTTTTTTAAAATTTTCGATTTTGTTTGTTATATAATTTTTTTAATATTTTTTTAAAGGGTTTTTTTAGTAGTCCAAAATGGTTCTCAAAGTTCTCAATTTGCCAATGGTTCTCTTAGGATCCTTAACCTATATATATATATATATATATATATATATATATATATATATATATAACTCACTTTACTTGTGAAAACTCTACAAACTCATTCTCAACCACATGTGTTTAATTAAAGTTGAATCTTGTAGTTCACAATTAAAGTTAATAAAAAACTATAAATGAAAGCATAACTTTTTCTCTCTCATGATCTCATGAAAAAATATATAACAGTTAGTAAAAAATATTAAAAAAAGCGAAATTTTTTTTTTTATTTTTCGATGTTTGTATTAAATATAACATCATATATTATATATGTAAAAAAAACGATGTTACATAATGTTTTCACAACTCAAATGGGTTTTCATTTTAAACTTCTCATATATATATATATATATATATATATATATATATATATATATATATATATATATATACAGAGTTAGGTTATAATAAAAACGCATTTGAGTTGTGAAAACTCTAGAAACTCATTCTCAACCACATGTTTTTAATTAAAGATTAAATCTTGTGGTTCACAATTAAAGTTAATAAAAAATGTTAAAGTTTTCTTACACTTTCTCTCTCCTGAAAACATATATATAAATTACTAAAAAAATGTAAAAAAATAGCAAAACATTTTTTTTTATGTTTTCGATGTTTTGTATTAAATGTAACAACATATATTACATGTTACAAAAAAAAACGATGTTACATAGGGTTTTTACGGGTTTTCTCAACTCAAGAGGGTTTTCAAACTATACTTCTCCTCCTATATATATATATATATATATATATATATACTAAGTATAAAATGAAAACCCACTTGAGTTGTGAAAACTCTATAAACTCATTCTCAACCACATGTTTTTAATTAATGTTTAAATCTTGTGGTCCACAATTAAAGTGAATAAAAAATGTAAATATAAATATAACTTTTTCTCTCTCCTGAAAACATATATATAAATTAGTAAAAAAATATTAAAAAATAGCAAAACATTTTTTTTTTGATGTTTCGATGTTTTGTATTGAATGTTACAACATATATTACATGTAACAAAAAAAACGATGTTACATAGGATTTTCGCGGGTTTTCACAACTAAAGTGGGTTTTCATTTTAACCTTACCCCTATATATATATATATATATATATATCAAATAGACAAATGTATTAAAATAGAAAAATAGTACATGTACTAGGGACCTAGGCTGCCATGCATATTATTTATTAATGTGTAGTTGCTTTAAAAAAATTAAGCAACATGTCCACAAAAGACTAATCAAGATGACATAGGGGGGGGGGGGGGGGGGTCATACTCAACATATTTGTATATCTTCTTTAATCAAGAATGGAAGGAATGATGAAGCCTCGTAAATGCATATAAAAAAAATTCTAATATAATGTAACTACTTTTATTGCGAAGTAGCAAACTCTAATTTTTACATATTCTGAAACTAGACTATTCATATAAACTATTAACTGATTACTTATCATATTTATTGTATCCACCTAATTTGACATATTGACTAATACCATTTATAATTAATATATTTAATATATTTTTCTGAAAAAAGCCACTAATTTATCTTAATTAAATAATTCTGAATTTTAAAGTGAAAAATATACAAATTAATAATATATTTGATCTAGATTAAATGAAATCTATAATTCAGTATATTACTTACTAAACTTAATTCAAATTATTTTCTATTTGAATTGATTTATTTACGAGGAGCTGGATAAGACGAAACTCTCACGTCCGGTTCTATAGTAGAGATGGAACTAGAAAAAAAAACCATCAACTATAACCATAAAAGAACCAGATTCCGTAAACAAAATAGAGGAAGAATGAAGGGAATGCTTTATCAAGGTAATACTATTTGTTTTGGTAAATACGCTCTTTAGGCATTTGAATCCGCTTGGATCACATCTAGACAAATAGAAGTAGATCGACGAGCAATGACATGAAATGCACGTCGCAATGGGAAAATATGGGTCCGTATAATTCTAGATAAACCAGTTACAGTAAGGCCCACTGAAACACGTATGGGTTAAGGTAAAGGCTCTCTCAAATATTGGGTAGCTTTTGTTAAACCAGATCGAATCATTTATGAAATGGGTGGAGTAACAGAAAATATAGCCAGAAGGGCTATTTCAATAGCTACATCTAAGTTTTGAAAATAAATTATTGTGGGATATATAGTTTTCAAAAATAAATTATCATGGGATGAATGTTTCGAAGTGAAGACCTACAATCTTAATGTTAAGTGGCTTACCAACCCACCTAAAGGTACTTATGTGATATCATAAGCAGGGGCGATTCAGTATGGGTTCCCAGAGTTCACGGGAACCAGTTGATTTTAAAGTTTTACGTCAAAACAATATATAAAAAGTTTCAAGAAACCCATAAAATTCTTAGAAGTAAACTCATAGCAAAAGGTTTAAAATAGTGTAGCAGTAAAATTCTTGTCCTAAAACCCTTCAGAAATTGTAAGGTCTTAAATCATACTTTCAATGTTAAATCATACTTTCATTAGTGTGTATTCCTACAACTTATCTACCAATACTGTTAAAAGAAGACAATTCTTTCATATGTCATTCAACTAGGACTGCTATATAAACTGCTAACCAATACTATTACGATTTATAAAATTTCCAAGTAATTAAGTTATTGATTTGAATCAAATTAAACCATGTATTCAAATAAGGGCACGCGCCCGTTTTCTAGATCTATAACCCGATTTGTTCTCATATGGATACTTTTACCCGTATAATTCTTTCATCCCACTAACCCTAATTCTTCATTGTGTCCACTGGTATTTTTTTCCTGAATCCTCATTCTAATCAGGGTTTCAATGGCTCCATCGAATCGGAACTTAGTGTTTTTATAACTTTCAGGTTTCCAATCGTTCCATCGGCTTCAAGGTTCCAATTTCTCTATCCCATTCTTGATTTAATCTGCTAATTTACGATTTTTATATTCAATATATTTAGCGGTGAATAAAAAATATGAACCTATGTTATTTGTACATTTATTAACCATAATACTAAATTTTTATGTTTTTCCACCGTTGTTTTTAAATATTAATTATACAGGAATGCCTATACACCACCATATTTAAAAAAAATATGTGAATATTATATATATTTAGTTACTAACAATACTCTTTATAATAATACTGATAAGTTTAATAGTTTGTTATTAATATATATATATATATATATATATATATATATATATATATATATATATATATAGTTTTTCTCAATAATGCTACATCTTAATTTTAACAGTAATAATACCATTGATACCGTTTAAGAACTTTGATTTAAAATTTATTTTGATAATTTGTTTTTGTAATTAGTCTTATCTAACTATACTATTAAAGCAAAATGATTTTTGTACATGACATACTTTAGGGCCTCCACATAGAATGACGCGTAGATGTCATTTGAACAATTTCCTATTTATTAAGCCAATCCATTATGTTATATTTGAAAATCCCAATAGATTAATGAGTTATTGAAATATTATAGATAAATGAATATATGACAGTTTTATTAAATATCCTGTAAATATGTTATAAGTTAACATTTGAATATGTTTAAATATAACAATCTTAACATTTCTCCGGATCACACACGAGTCACTATTCGATGTTGTTTTTAAAGAGGTTTTTAGAGATTTATGAATTGTAAAATTTTCTTTATCATTATTTATATCTTATTAATCCATAAGGTATATTATTATGTATATTATTAAATTTAACTTGTATTTTTTTAACCACCCATGTATCATACGGGCTCTATCCTACTTATGTTATATTTGAAATCTCAGTAAATAAGCTACAGAAACATTCTTTATGAACATGAAGATATCAAAATTTATTTGAGTTGCGCATATGTTTAAATATAACGATCTTGATACTCCTAAAATAGTAGCATTTTGACTTTTAATTTACGTAAGTTATGCATTTTATTATTCTTCTAATTATTATAAAATTAAAACTCTTTCTATTTTCACACTGTTTTACCAAAAATAAAGAACTATATGTATTTACTATATAAGATACATGTAAAAATGCATTCCTCACATTGTTTTCGTTATCTACGTCCTTAGATACTCTCTACACAAATGTAAGTTGTAATCCAATAATTATTTATTTAACATATAATTACAATTACAATTACAATTCAATGTTTTGTATACAATTGATGTTTTTTTAATTGTTTTATTACTTTCGGAGTTCAATGAAGGTTCAAACTTACACATGCTTAAAGAATTTAATGTTTTCAAAACCTCTTCATACTTAGTGAGTAAAGCCAGTATTAAATTAGTCATACTCGATAAAGAATCAAAGCAAAGCTTACATATAAAACAACAAATGTCGTATTCAAGAAAATTTTTAAGAACCTGTTATGAAAAAGTCAATTGGTATGGTGTTTAAAGTCATATTACATTTATTTATTATTATAATTTTTCTTTACTAGTATGCTTTATCAATCTCAGATTTGATTTGAGACTCCATGAATCTTCAAGCATTTCTTAGAGCATGTAAGATTTTTTTAACTGTTTTTTTTTAATCACAGTTAATTATGTTCCTTTTGTTTTCTAATGTATTTGGGTTTTGAATTCGCTCAATGCTCTTTCTTTTTTTTTTTTTTTGTATTTCAATCACTTTGTAGGTGACAATAAATTTTGGATGTTGATTTCATTAAATGGTGAACTTTTAAATAATATATATTTTTGTACATATGGTGTAAGTTTTAAAAATATTTTAGCATCTCATTTATCTTTATTAGTCTTTGTATGTTTTGTATTTGAATTAAAATAACAACGTAATGTCTTATAATTCATGTAAAAATATCCATTTTTTTTATAAATACGGCATTTGCAATTCATTAAAATGTATGACATTACGTTTTATATATTTTTTACTTGTGTGTAATACGGGACACTAACCTAGTTATAAATAATAAAACACAAAATTTAAGTAACAATATCCATTCTCATAAATGAAACATTTTATAAATCATTTAAATGTGTAACATATATGTATATCTGACTTTTTATATTTTTCGTACTTGCGTAACCTAATAGGGAAATAGTAACAATCTAAAATTACCATATTAATAAGAAATCAAAAGACAAAAATACCCCTGTGTGAAATATGTAAATGCCTCTATTCATTGGGATTTTTACATATTTTCTCTTCCTAAACCTTTGTAATTACATATTTCCGCAAAATACAAGTTTTTAATGCAAAATATACAATGCTCTTTAAGCATGGTTTGGGAAAATATGTAAATGCCCCTAGATTAAATAAATTATATAAAAAACAATTTAAATACATATCAAATTGTTTTAAAAAAGGGAGATGCCAATTTAAATTTAAAATTAATGAAAACATATTTATTATAAAAGCTCAATTAAACGATGGTGTGAATTCAAATATTTAAAAACTAATTCTAACACCAAAGCAATTTCTTAATTCAATTATAGCTTATGATCCTTAACAATTATGGTTCCATATCTTTTATTTCAACGGTTTGAATCGACGCTATATGTCACGCCATCCAGATATCCACTCATCTAATGTCTAACAACAAGTCGTTCGGTGATTAGAGCAAACCCGCTACTGTAAACTCACGCTGTTCGGTTTTTAGCGTGCGTTTTGTGATGATAATGTATTGATCATAATTGAACATACACTGCTAGGTATGTTTAACTTGATTATGCGGCTCTATAATAATTTTGGGTTCATAGACAAATCAAAATATAATATGTTCCTTCTATTAAAACTTAAAAAGTCTGATTGGAGTTTTAAATCGTGATTCATGATGAAATTTGTTAGAAAAATTAATAATGCGATCAACTTTATTAATTATCTAATATATACTAGAGTAGGATCGGGTTAAGATCAAGAATCACACAAGAAAAAGCATTCAAACATACGAATCACATCATTGTTTTACATGAGTTTCGAATCAATAATAAAGAAAACAAAGCCCTAGTGTTGAAATTAAAATTGGTTTAGCTGAACATGGAGGCTAAAACAATCTGAGTATGAAACAAAACACTAAAGTTAGTTACGAAACTTGAAAAGAAAATAATAGTTTTCGTAAAAAAATAAAAAACCTCTTTGTTATCGCCATCAAAGTATCGAACTTTACCATCCAAGTCCAATAAAATGTCTTAGTCTTCTCTTTTCAAATCCCCTTCGAAAAATATCTGACTTCAACTTGAAACCTACTCTTTTTCTTTCTTGACCTCATACCCAATTAAGGTTTACCCATTTGTCATCACAACCCACAAATGTTCTTTATTTACTTCTTTTTTAGTTTCCAACACACAATACACATATGTGATATTGGAAAGTTAGAATGAAAAGATAAAATTTTAAAAGGTGTAGAAAGTCTCACAAGCTGACATGTTACATGTCGACATGGAGGCATTTATATATTTTCTTTTCCTAAACTTTGAAATTACATATTTCCCCAAATCATGCTTAAAAAGTATTGTACATTTTGCATTAAGAACTTGTATTTGGGGGAAATAGGAATTTCAAAGGTTTAGAAAAGGGAAATATGTAAAAATCCCTTTAATCTATATTCTTGTGGAAAGAGGAGCATAAACCAATTTAAAACTCAAAACTGATTTGGGTTAAAACTGGTTCAGTTTGGTCAACAAAAGTCAAAACCGGTTAATGATCGGTTTTGGTTTGGGTTGAAACCGGTTTCTTACCATGGTGCGATCGTTTTGGTTCAGGTTTTGACCGGTTTTGGTTCGGTAAACCGGTTTTGGTGGAGAAAATTACAAACCGGTTCCGAACCTACGGTTTCAATCGGTTTATGTAACATCTCGGATTTTTCTTATTTGTTTAAACCAATTCGGGAACGTAATTCGGAGCTCCCGAACTATTTAAAACTTGTATTTATTGGTATTTAACTTGGTTTAACTTATTTTATAATTCCATAACTTTCAATCATGCCAAATAATCCTTAGAAACCTTTAAAATTGCTTAAAACGGCTAAAAATTGCATATTCGGGAACTACAGGGACTAGTTTTGCCAATTCTTTCCAATTTTCGATTAAATTAACGAAACCTAAACTCCAAGAAATGTTATAGCTCATCCAATTTCGTTTTCCTGGTGTCCAAGCCAAATTTTGTTAGTTATTGTGTTAGATTTTCTCATTAAATAGCTTATTTTGTTTCGTAATTTGTTTTTAGCATCCAAATCGCTTATTTTTTGCATAAATCGAGTAAATTAAGGTCCAAGAAAAGGATTATAACTAAAATACAAGTCCATATTTATAAATTACTGATCATGCACGAAATCTACAACTTATTTCATTGATTTGGCCATTAATATCGTATTTAGTTACTTAAACAAGTAAATCTTCCAAATATGGTTCGTTTTTGCTATTCTTATATAAACAAGACTCATAATCTCTGCCACAAACTTTACCTTAACCCTAATAAGAATTCTTAGCCGTCACCCCTCTCTATGCCTCATAAAATCCTTCGGTTTTTGCATTATTGTTGAAGATACAAGCTTGCTCGTTTGACTTTGCTTACGTATGAGCCTTTAACTCATCATATCTGTTGATTCTTTCACTTTCCGGGTAAGTTGTAAACATAGAAATCGTTCATATACATTCCCTAGTCAATAACCTTCAATCAATTTCGGTGGTTGAAGGGTGTTGACTGGTCAAATCGTTTAAAACCCGATAAAGGACAATATAGTCAACTAGTTTGACTTAACGTTATCTTATACTTCTGGTAGGATTCAATGTTTGGTCTAGAATACTTTTATTCTCGTAACGAAATTTTAAGGCTACTAACCAAAAGCCAACTTCCGACTCTCTGTTCGGATTCTGGTCAGTATTAGCTCGCTTAAATCTTAAAACAAACATAACTTGAATTCTAAATGTCCGTTTTGATTGATTCTAGCGGAAACGAGTTCATTTTTATTTATATTATCATTTTTATTTATATTAACATGAAACCGTAAGCTCCCAAGCAGTGGGAGGAGCCCGGGGCTCTGACCGCGTGCCTGTTGAAGAATGAGCCGGCGACTCATAGGCAGTGGCTTGGTTAAGGGAACCCACCGGAGCCGTAGCGAAAGCGAGTCTTCATAGGGCAATTGTCACTGCTTATGGACCCGAACCTGGGTGATCTATCCATGACCAGGATGAAGCTTGGGTGAAACTAGTATATTGTGTTAATATTCATTCATTCGTATATTCGGAGGGGTCCATCATACTCCCATGTATTGGGTTCTCATGCTATTGACCAACGCCCGATTCGCTTGGCAACGGTCTACATACTTGTTTATGGTTTGATTATATTTACCGCTTTTATCACGTTATGCTTATTTATATTGACATGCATAACTGGTGAATTCTCACTCAACTTTATGTTGACAAACTCTATTTTCTACGCATATGCAGGTTGCTTGAAGTTGAAGTATGGACATTTAGAAAGACCTTAGAGTTTTAACGAAGACAAACATGGATTTAAACTTATTATATTTATTTACTTGAATTACTTTGTTGTATTTGGATATTGTTTGTATTCTTTGAATAAAATAATTAATTAGGTATTTTCATTTATATTCATGATAGTATCTTCGAGCTGTGAGCAATCGGATCACGCCCCGGTATTTCCGCCTTAGGTTGGGGTGTGACAGTTTCAAACCGGTTTCTACATAATCGGTTTCAAATCGGTTCAGTTTTCGGGTCGGTTCGATTAACCGGTTTATTTGCCCACCTTTATTTATGGACATGAACCCTTTCATACTATTTATAATAATCGTAAGTTGGGTTTATTTTAATCATTGGATCCTGACACCCATCAAAAACATGCTGCTTGAAGGGGTAACTGCTTTCGTTTTTCTCTTGCTATTTGGGAAAATTCCCAAAATAGGTATTTATGAAAACAAAATTCTAGTTTTAGGTATGATTTTCGAATAATTCTAAAAATAGATATTATAAACCAGTCGTGACAAGTATATTATTTTAGTACACGAGTTAAGAGTAGTTTGTAGATCCAATCAAAACATGCCAAGTGGCCATAAACTAAACGTGACAAGTAAGTTCAATAACCATCTAGTCGTCACGACTAAAGCAGTTGCATGCATCGTAATCAACAACCACGAGTATTGCATAGATGTTTTAGTCGTGATGAGTAGATTACAACTTTTCGAGACACGAGTAGTAACTACGAGTTGTTTTGTTTACCAAATTCATCGAACCAGTTAGTTTGAAATCTCAAATAGTAACTACGAGTAGTTCTTCCTTATACATTCCCAGCACGAGTAGTTCTTACGTAAACATATCCAATACCAGTAGTTTGTTACTAGTTAATCCGTCGCGACAAGTTTGACCTTATAATCTACTCGTGGCTACTCAGTTTAGCGTTAATAAGATTTAATTATAAAATATTCTAAAAGATTACTTGTCGCGGTGCAATTAATTAAATCCTACTCGCCGCAGTACGGATGTGTAGTTCGGAGATAAAATACCCTAAGCGGTTGATTATCACCTAATGGTGTTTTTTTATTCGTAAATACGATTTGTGGTATAGTGATGCCAATCAGAAAACCCTCAAATTTAATTACAAAATATTCTACAAGATTACCCGCCGCGGCTTGAAGAAGTGGGTTCCGATAAAGTAGACGCGCCGTTCATGCATTTGCAAACGTCAATTACATGACTACAATTAATTGCACCGTGACGAGTAATCTTTAGAATATTTTATAACTAAATCGTATTAACGCTAAAATGAGTAGCCACGAGTAGATTATAAGGTCAAACTAGTCGTGACGGGTTAACTGGTAACAAACTACTAGTATTGGATATGTTTACGGAAGAACTACTCGTATTGGGAATGCATAAGAAAGAACTACTCATAGTTACTATTTGAGATTTCAAACTAACCGGTCCAGTTAGTTTCTTGTAAAACTAACCGGTTCGATGAATTTGGTAAACAAAACAACTCGTTATGGTTAGTTTAGTAAACTACTCATGTCTCAAAAAGTTGTAATCTACTTGTCACGACTAAAACATTTATGCAGTACTCGTGGTTGTTGATTAGGATGTATGCAACTACTAATTTAGTCGTGACGACTAGATGATTAGTGAACTTACTCGTCACGGTTAGTTTATGGCCACATGACATGTTTTGATTGGATCTGCAAACTACTCATGTACTAAAATAATCTACTCGTCACGACTAGTTTATAATACATATTTTTTAAATTTTTTGAAGATCATCCATAAATTTAAAACTTTGTTTTCATAAATACCTGTTTTAAGAATTTTCCCTAAATATTTGATAGGAGTACTTTGCATAGGTTCACCACCCTCCGATTGCAAAGGATATTAAAACCAAATAAACTTCAATCAAAGTCAAATGAGGTTACTGCCAAATGGAATTACAATCAGTAGCGGGTCTAGATTTTTTTCCGATGTAGTCGATGTAGTCAATACTCTCTTTGGATGCTATAATTTCACAGAAAGGAAAAAAATTCACGTCGGTAGAATAGGTCGTGTTATTAAACGGGCCATGTCGTGTTGATTTAAAAAGACATATAGTTTTAGAAAATAAAAATAAAAGTATCTATAGTTGTTCCCTACAGGTTTTTATCTTTTGGAAATGTTGAAAGAACTCTTGTTTAATGTAACAAATGCAACAATCGTTCATGTATCCACCACCCATTCTATTGCGCAGTTCCGTCTTCACATGCTTCATTGAAGAAAAAGTTCTTTCAAAAATTTTCGTCACAATTGGTAAAACAAGTCATAACTTTATTAAACGATAGACCAACGAATAATCATTGCATTTTCTTGTTTCCACCAACCTTTTGGCAAGATCACTTACCCTATTCATGTTAGCAACCGCGTATCTACTTTCACATTATTAATGTAGTTACTGAGTTGATACTTACGCTTGTCTTTTTTAAGTATAACCAGGTTCTCTATTTACTAATAGGTATATTAAAAAAATAAAAATAAATTAGTCTGTTTAATCAGAACTGGGCTATTTAATTAGCATAGGGTTGTTTAAAAATCGGTGTAGTCACTCTGAAAAATCGGCGTAGTCACGCAGAAAAATGGCTACCTATGCACTGAAAAATCACTCACGTGACTATAGTTGTTAGCAACTTAGCATGGTGAGCTCGCCCCTAATTACAGTCAAAGCCAAGATATCACAATTTATTTCTATTTCTATTATAAATTATGTAATCATTGGCTATATTATATCTTATCTTACTTTTCTAATAAACAAAAGTAATAATATTTAGGTGTTCAAACCATATTTGATTCTATTTTTACTTATAATTTTCTAATATCTCATCTAATGTATCCTAGCTGTCTATAGGTCTTAAGTTAAAATCATTTTAGCAAAAAGGTTATATTTTTGAACGGCCAACAAATCATTTAAATTGGCTACTGGATAAATTCACCGCATCGAGATACACTCGTCTTTAGATCCGAGAAAAACCCTCACCTAAGGCCAACGCCCGTGAACACTCGCCCGAAGGCACGACAATGCGGTGAGATAAAACCCGTTCAGTTCAAGGATCCAACTAGTGAAAGCCACCTAATCGTCTAGTCTCCCATCATCACCCTGGTGCCCCTGAAACTAAATGTTGTGGGCAGGCAATGTTGCAAAAGTCGCTAGGCGTCCGACTGGGGAGTTGGGAGTAGTCAGAGTACTCGGACATGATAACTATAATGAAAATTAATTTTAGACATTATATATTTGCCAAAATAAACATAATTCACGTTAAAATGGTACTCTAGCTGACTCAGCAACTTTTGAATGACTTTTAATTGACTTTTAGAGAACCCTAGCCCGCCTAGCCCGACTTTTTACCAACTTTTAGAAATTCCTAGCCCGACTTTTGACCGCCTAGCCCGACTAGTCTGACTTTTGACCGACTTTGACCGCCACCGACTAATCCGGGCTGACTTGGAAAAATTATCCAAGGTAGGGGTTCGAGGACCGACTAGTCAGCCTTGGAATCCGACTTTTACAACGCTGTGGGCAGGAATCAAACCTTGGTCACATGGAACACCAAGTCTCTTCCTTACCACTAGCTCATTGGCTTGGCAAAAAGGTTATAACTTAGAGAATTAGGAGGAAAATTAAGCTAAGAGTGAAAACCTAAGTAAATTTATTTTATCATTTGTTTATTCTAGCTCTAGAACCCGTATAATACACGAGATTTGTAAATGTTTAAATTAATAAAATGAATTATTTAAAGCAAGATACAAATTACAAAATAAAAACATAAAAATAAAAAATGCATTACAAAAATACTCAAATACCTACAACAAACAATGTAAAGTCTAGAATTTACAATTTACAAATTAAAAAAATCTCTTTATACACCATATTTGCAATTTTAAAATTTACACTAAGTTATAAAATTGAGATTCTAAATTTCTTATTATTTGTACAATATATTTCATTTCATTTTACATTTAACTTTGTTACTTTATTTCAAATAATGGATCTTATTAATTTTTATCATTTGATAAATCACATATAATACACGGGTTCAAAAGCTTATATATATATATATATATATATATATATATATATATGTATGTATGTATGTACAGTGTTGTAATTAAAATCGCTAGTCACTAGTCGGGTGGTGGGGTGGGGACTAGCGATTAATCGGGATCAATTGAGATTAATCCGGATTAATTAGATCAAACTTTAATGTATATTTTTCAGTTTTATATATACACGCACTGTGACATCTGCCCGATCCGACCCGACCCAGGTACCCGTTTCTCTGACCCGATCTCTTTCTTTTATGATTTAATATTTATTTATACTTATATTTTACTTTTAATAATAATATATATATATTTTCCTTCCCGCCTCTCTCTCTCTTTCTTTCCGCCGTCCCATCCCTCTTCTCTCTTTCCGCCTTCTGTTCCCTCTTGTCGCTGTCCCGCCCTTAAGCCTTGTTTCCTCTTTTTCTTCTAACTCTTTGCTTGTCCTTTGGTTCCTCCCGCTTAAGGATGTCTGCAGCTCCACGCGCCAGACTCCTTACATGGAAGCCTGCGTGAAGACATCTTGTTCCTGCGATGCGTGGAGAGAACTCTTCTCGCAGCGCGCTAAGAATGTATGTTCTTCCCGCAATGCGCTAAGAATGTATGTTCTTCCCGCGATGCGCTTAGAATTCTTGTTCTTCACGCAGCACGCGAAGGATTTGTGATTCTTCCCGCAGTGCGCTAAGGATTGTTGTGCCAGCCTTCGCGCTCGCGCACTCAGCCTTCCCGCGCTTAACCCTTGTATCTTCTGTTTATTCCAGCCTGTATGCTTTGTGTTGTCTTATCTTCTGTGCTGTTGACCTAACCTATCTAATGTCTGAATAGTTACTTTCGGCGCTGCATGCGTACCAACCCCATTGGTTGGTAGATAAAGTGACTGACATTATCTTTTGAGATCTGCTTTTGCCATGCTTGACCAGTACCTTTATCTGACCTGCCCATGCCTTTTTACTGTTCGCTGACAGCTTTATCTTGTCCCCTGCAGCTGCCATATCTTTTGATATCTTTTGCTATCTTTTGTTTTGTCTTGTTCTGTTTGTCTTGGAACCTTTTCTGGATTTATGTCTCCTAGGGTTTTCCTATAAATAATAATAATATTTTCATAACACATCACACACAAACACTTAATCCCTCCTGTTCTCTTGCTCCTTCCTCTCCTGCCTCCGTCTTCCTCCCTGTTCTTCCCTGCTTTTCCGGTAATATATATATATTATATATAATAATTTACTTATTAATTATGCTAACTTATAATCAAGACTTAAAACAGATCATTAAAACAATAATCTTATTTATAGGTTAACTTGTGCTTGTTTAGAGTTGGTTCTTGCATTATCTTACATCGCATCTTTATCAAGTGAGTTATCTCGTATCTAATCCCTTTTTATTTTAAATGCTTTGGGATGTTCATGTGTTCATACAAAACTTGAGTCTTAAACTGTTTATGAACTTTAGTCGCGCAGTATCCCATGTGTTGAGGACGTAGACTTGGCTGTTTATTTGTATGTGTGGATCATTAACCGTATTGACGGTCTATTCCGCAGTTTTCATGGTACCATTAGATGAACACGGGAGAACTATCGTTTATGATTTTCTCTTTTGTTACACTTGCACAGTTAGTCTTGTTTGTGAGCTCAATTGTGAGCACTGGCAGTCTTGTCTCTTAGAGTTGGTCCCGATCAGATTACACCCTTGTTGAAAACCAGACATACACATGTTGCGCGCAGATTTATTGTTATCTATGTATAGTATTAAACTTGATTTCTCACCAACACGCAAGTGTTTGACGTTTATTTTAACACATGTTCAGGTTTGCAGTAGCTGTTTTGGAGCTTGTGGACACGTAGGACGTTTTTACTTTTGGACCTAGAATTAAAATGTATCAAGACAAGTTAATGTTGTTTGAATGTTATAATTTAAAATATATTGATTTATGTTTGATTTATGTTCTATATTTTCCCCGCTGCGCGTGCGCGATAAAATGTGTATTAATAAATATTGACACCAATAGTGTCGCGAGTAATGAAGCAATATGTGGCGCCCCGATGTATAATCCGCCTTTGGTCGGGGTGTTACAGATTGGTATCAGAGCCACTCTTGTGCCGTTCGGGATGATGGGACATGCCTCATCGAGGACGATGAGTCCAAAGGGGGGTTGTTTGTAACACCCTTGGCAAACACAACATCGTCCCACTCTTAGGTTATCCCACATCGGCCGTGGACAAGAGAGATCCTTGGTTCATAAGCAAATGTCCTGCCTCTTCAATCACCAACGCGTTTTGGGAAACCAAAAACAAATCCGTGAGCTCTTCGTGGGCAGAGTGGACAATATTGGTGGTGCGAGGGGCCGGATGCCACAGGTGGTATCAGAGCTCGTTGACTTTAGGATAGGTGGTTAGACGTAACGGCCTAGAATACCTAAGAGTCCCTTCTCGCGCATGAGAGAAATCTCATGTTTGCGCGCTTATTGTTAATTACTCGTTATTTGTGAAGATGCTCGCGCTTGTGCAGTATATGATTTTATGTTTTATTTCGCGATATTTCGATTTTTGTTGAATTTCGATTTTTATTGATTTTACTTACATATTCGTTTGTGGGATTTGAAAATCCGAAAAGTCATGGTGATACATGAATAGTTGATTTTCAATTTCCATTTACGATTATGTTCTGAGGTTGGAGACTTGAAAAGTCATGGTGATACATGAATTGTCAACCTCCAATACTCATTTTCTTGTATATTTTATATTGAGGATTGAAAAGTCATGGTGATACATGAATCGTCAATCTCCAATACTCGTTTACTCATCATTTTAAATTGGGAATTCGGAAAGTCATGGTGATACATGAATTGTCGATTTCTGATTCGAATTTGTTACCTTTATTAAGTCTGCATTTAGGGTCATTTATTTTACTTTAACTTTTGATAGTATCTAACTCCGTGAAACCAAGCTTTTCGAGGTTAAACTTTGTGCTAAAACTAAGATATTAACTAAAATTAAAATTTTTATAGAATGCCTCCGCTATCTCGCCGATTTCAGAGAAGAGAAGCCTCGCGCATGCGTAGACAGCAACGTTCCCAGGAAATGGCCGCCGCAATAGCCCAAGCCTTGAGCCAAAACAATACCAATACCTCCAGTTATAACATTAAATCCTTCAACGCGGGTAACCCTCCAAAGTTCACAGGTCTTGAAGGAGCCACCGTGATGCTCCAGTGGCTTGAGAAAATAGAAAACACTTTCCTCCACACCCAATGCCCCTCAGACAGACGAACCCTGTATGCTTCCAGTGTCCTGGAATCTAGAGCGCTTACATGGTGGAATGGAGTAGCTCATGCGCGTGGCGCAGAGGCTGCTTCTAGCATGACATGGGAGGAATTCAAGGAAATTCTTACGCGAGAATTCTGCCCTCCCAACGAAGTTAAGCGCCTGGAGGAGGAATTCTGGAACTTGAAGCAATACAGCGGTGAAGCGCGCGAGTACGCGACGCGCTTCCACGAGCTAAGCTTACTGGTCCCTCACCTTGTTACCCCTTCCCGCCGAGCCATAGAGAAATTTCTTGGGGGTCTTCCCATGGAAATTCAAGATTCTGTATGGGCCAGAAACCCAGTAACCCTCTCTGACGCCATCGAGTTGGCCGCTGTGCTCAGCGACAACCATGTCAGAGCAGGAACCCTGTTCCTGCGGGGAACTGAGAAGACCAAACCCACCAAAACTGCCCCTGAACCCGCAGAAACCAAACCTGAACCCTCAAACCATAACCAGAAACGTAGGCGCAGACAAGCTTACGCGCTTACCAACCCGCCCATAGTCCAGCAACCCGCTTACCAGCCTCTAGCATACGCCCCTCAACCTCTGTCGGCCTACCCAACACCTCCTATAGGCCACAACTATGCCTTAACCAATCCCGCACTCCCTGCCCCGCCTCCTAAGAAACCTTACACAGGGAACCATCCCTTTTGCCCAACCTGTAGATTTCACCACCCAACCCAGACCCCGTGTCGACTTTGTACCCGATGTGGCCGTACTGGTCACATTGTAGAAAACTGTAGAGTCCCTCTCGCCAATCCAATTGCGCCAACACCACCAGTCTACCCGCAGAACCCACAACCAACCTACCAAAACCCACGACCCAGGTCGTGCTATAACTGCGGTGATCCCAGTCATTTCCGGAACGCGTGCCCGAGACTACAAGTTCAGATTACACAAGCGAATCCGGTGAACCAGATTTCGAACCAAGTGACGCGTGGACGAGCTTTTAACATAACCGCGCACCAAGCGCAGGCGAATAATGACGTAGTTAATGGTACATTTTTGCTTAACGGATTTTATGCTTCTATACTTTTTGATACTGGCGCCGATCGAAGTTTTATCTCTCGCGCCTTCGAGCAGAAGCTTGCGCGACCGCGCAGCGATTTAAAAGAGGATTTTTCAGTTGAATTGGCTAATGGTGAAATTATTTTAATTAACTCGGTGATTAAAGATTGCACGCTTAACCTTAACGAAAACGATTTTCTAATCGACCTCATCCCCATACCTCTTGGAAGCTTTGATGTTATTATTGGTATGGACTGGCTTTCGAAGAATCGCGCCGAAGTTATTTGCGCCAAGAAATTGATTCGCATACCTCGAGAGAATGGTGATCTTCACATCTACGGCGAAAAACCCTCCCGCGGTCTTAAACTTATGTCTTGCGCCGAAGCCCAAAGGCTCATGCGGAAGAAGTGTGTTGCATTTCTAGCCCATGTGGTTAAACCTGCTGAAGAAAAGAAGCTTCGCGATATCCCTGTCGTGCGTGATTTCCCTGAAGTTTTTCCTGATGATCTTCCTGGTATCCCTCCCGCTCGTGAAGTCGAGTTTCGTATTGATCTTGTCCCTGGTGCTTCCCCCGTGGCTAAATCTCCTTATCGTCTTGCACCCGCTGAGATGCAAGAATTGGCCAGCCAACTTCAAGAGTTGACTGCTAAAGGATTTATTCGCCCTAGCTCTTCGCCCTGGGGTGCTCCGGTGTTGTTCGTTAAAAAGAAAGATGGATCGTTTCGCATGTGTATTGATTACCGCGAGTTGAACAAACTCACCATTAAAAACCGGTATCCCTTACCGCGTATTGACGACCTCTTTGATCAACTCCAAGGTGCCTCTTGTTTCTCGAAGATTGATCTCCGCTCTGGCTATCACCAGTTGCGCATCCGCGATGAAGATGTCCCGAAGACTGCTTTTCGAACTCGTTATGGCCATTTTGAATTCTTGGTCATGTCCTTCGGTTTAACCAACGCACCCGCCGTTTTCATGGATCTAATGAATCGGGTGTGTAGGCCTTTCTTGGATAAATTCGTGATTGTGTTTATCGATGATGTTCTGGTGTATTCTAAGACCAAGGCCGAACATGAGCAACATCTCCGGTTGGTGTTGCAAAAGCTTAAAGCTGAGCAACTCTATGCTAAGCTTTCCAAGTGTGAATTCTGGTCTGATGAAGTACAGTTTCTTGGTCATGTTGTAAACAAGATGGGTATTCATGTTGACCCATCCAAGATTGAAGCAATCAAGAACTGGATCACGCCATCCTCTCCTTCTGAGATCCGTTCCTTTCTGGGCTTAGCTGGTTATTACCGGCGCTTCATTTCGAACTTCTCGAAGATCGCTTTGCCTTTAACAGCTCTGACGCACAAAGGTAAGCCGTATATTTGGGGCTCGAAGCAAGAAGAAGCCTTTCTGACGCTCAAGCGTTTGTTGTGTGAAGCTCCTGTTCTTGCGCTACCTGAGGGTAATGATGATTTTGTCGTGTACTGCGATGCCTCCAACCAAGGTCTCGGTTGTGTTCTTATGCAACGAGGCAAGGTTATCGCTTACGCATCAAGGCAACTTAAGGTTCATGAAAAGAATTATACAACTCACGACCTCGAGCTTGGTGCAGTTGTTTTTGCCTTGAAGATCTGGAGACAATACCTTTATGGTACTAAGTGTATCCTTTACACTGACCATAAAAGCCTTCAGCATATCTTTGATCAAAAGGAACTTAACATGAGGCAACGCCGATGGAACGAACTCATCAGCGATTACGATTGTGAGATCCGGTATCATCCTGGTAAGGCTAATGTGGTAGCCGATGCGCTCAGCCGAAAACCCTGCCAACTTAACTGTATCTTGCCGCGCACCCAGCTTCACTTCGCGCCGATTCAAAGCAACCTTGAATCGCGTATTCGTGACGCGCAGCGCGCATCCATCAGTAACGGTAACCTTCGCGCCGAGTTAGCGTGTGGCGCGGAAGCACTCTTTGTCCCTAATCTGAGTGGAATTCTCTGCTATCTTAATCGCATCTGGATTCCCTTTGATGAGAATCTTCGCGCAGATATCCTGAGTGAAGCGCACAAATCTCGGTATTCTATTCATCCTGGCGCTGATAAGATGTACAAGGATTTGCGCATAACTTATTGGTGGCCCGGTATGAAAAAGGATATTGCTGTGTTCGTAGCTAAGTGCCTGACTTGTTCTAAAGTTAAAGCTGAACACCAACGCCCATCTGGTTTGCTCGAACAACCAGAAATTCCTACGTGGAAATGGGAAGGTATAGCGATGGACTTTATTACCAAGTTACCTTTGACAGCAAGCAAACATGATAGCATCTGGGTAATAGTGGATCGATTGACTAAATCTGCTCACTTTCTGCCCATTCGTGAAAACTACCGTGTTGAGCATCTCGCGCAGCTTTATGTCAAGGAAATCGTCTGCCGCCATGGTACTCCTTTGAGCATCATATCCGATCGCGATGGCCGTTTTATATCTCGCTTTTGGAAATCTCTCCAATCTGCGCTAGGAACTCGCTTGGACATGAGTACTGCATATCATCCTCAGACTGACGGACAGTCTGAGCGAACTATTCAAACTCTTGAGGATATGCTCCGATCTTGTGTTCTTGATTTTGGAGGTAATTGGGATTCACACCTGCCTTTGATCGAGTTCTCTTATAATAACAGCTATCATTCCAGTATCGGTATGGCCCCATTTGAAGCACTTTACGGTCGTAAGTGCCGCTCCCCGATTTGTTGGAGCGAAGTGGGTGAAACTCAAATCACAGGACCCGAACTTGTTCAAGAGACAACCGATAAAATCGCCAAGATCCGTGATCATCTGCTGACTGCCCGAAGCCGACAGAAGAGTTACGCAGATCGTAGGCGAAAGCCTCTCGAATTTCAAGTTGGTGATCTTGTTCTCCTCAAAGTGTCGCCTTGGAAAGGTGTTGTCCGCTTTGGGAAGAAGGGTAAGCTTGCTCCTCGATATGTTGGACCATTCAAGATTCTCGCGCGCGTAGGAAAAGTTGCCTACAGACTAGACCTGCCGCCCGCGCTCAGTAATGTGCATCCAACGTTCCATGTATCCAATCTCAAGAAGTGTTTAGCTGACGAGAACCTTCACATTTCACTCGATGAAGTTCAAGTTGATGAATCTATGCATTTCGTTGAGAAGCCTGTTGAGATTATGGATCGCGAGGTTAAGCAAACCAAGCGCAGTCGTATCCCCATCGTGAAAGTTCGCTGGGAGTCCAAGCGCGGAGCCGAGTTTACATGGGAAAGGGAAGATCAAATGAAGATCAAGTACCCGCACCTGTTCTCTGCGCAACCTACTTCGAGATAAATTTCGGGACGAAATTTCTTAAAGTAGGGGAGACTGTCAAAATCAAAACGTAACTTATAAAACATATCGGATCTTCAGATGCCAGGCTTTAGTCTTCTGCCATGTGTCCTCCACTCAAGCCAGCTGTCTCAACCTACTCACCTGCGTGCATACTAAAAGTCAGCTACGCTGAGTGAGTTCTAGTTAATCATACACTACCATACAATACCTTGTTACATACATACGTACTTAACCTCATAACTTTCTTTCATTCACACATAAGTACTCATACCTTCATTCTTACTTACATACTTTCTTTCTTACTTACATACTTTCTTTACATTCATAATCATACGTTTTAAAGAGCCTTTCGCCCTATAACCTCACAGATATTATAAGGGTCTGGTCCCTAACATCACAGATATTATAAGGGTCTGGTCCCTAACATCACAGATATTATAAGGGTCTGGTCCCTATCATCACAGATATTATGAGGGTCTGGTCCCTAACATCACAGATATTATTAGGGTCTGGTCCCTAACATCACAGATATTATTAGGGTCTGGTCCCATGTTTTCGAATATTAGTAGGGTTCGATTCCCTCTTCGTTACCATACAACCATACATCATACCTCGAGTATTATTAGGGCTCGGTACCCCTTTTGTAACCATAGAACCATACAACCGTCATTTCCTTCTTTTATTAACTTTCTTACGTTCATACACATAAACATACATATCATACTTGCCATATTTATAACGTTACAACCTGACAGTACGTGCAATATCCGAAGATCGTTCACGAACCATCAAGCAATCATTCATACATATCACATATATCACCTATGGCATACACTTATCACTTTGGATAAATGTATTAACAACACATCAAGTATGCACACAGCCCCGAAAACATAACAAGGAATGGGGCTAGAAACTCACCTGGATCCTGTTACGCTCGCCGTTGATCGTAATTCCTTTCTTACAAGTTGGTATCAGAGCATAAGTTCGAGAGATTTAAGCATCCTACATGCTTAGACTCGAACAGAAAATGGGATTTAAGTAAGAAAGGAAAGAAGATGCCAGTTCAAGAATGCCATGTGTCGCTCAAGCAAGATCAGTAAAGGTAAAGTGTATGATTAAATGATATATGTTAATGAGAGAGAAAAGATATGTGAACGATAGGGATAGGAATAATTGACTGTTTGAATTGACAAACTGCTTAAGTAGAACCAGCACAAATAGACTCATAAAGGGAAGTGTATATGACACGGAAAGTAACGTGATCAGCTAATCGCAACTGGCCACTGTTATTACCTGTTAGCCTTACTATCCTTGTACTAGATAGTTCCTTGAGTGATGATGTTTGTGTTTTCTCATATAGGATACTGATGGCTGGAGCTGGAGAATTTGTTGAAGCTGGGGGTCGCACTGGACGTCGTGGCAGGCCTCGTCTTGTCCGGCAACCCTCGGTAGAAGAAGCTTCCCACACCGAAGATGAAGGAAGCGCAGCTGGAGGAGACCAGAACAACAACGAGGAAGTTCAACTTAGTCCTGCAGTTCAAGCAGCCATTGTTCAGGCTGTAGTTGCTGCTGTGAAGAACCTGAATCCCGAAGGATCTGCTGGAAGCCGTGAACGAACTGCTGAAGGGGCGGGTGGTGATGGTAGAAAGGATGGGGAAGGTGAAAGAGGGGCCTCGAGTGGGGATAAGTCTGTGAAAGTCGATGATAGGAGAGGAGGACAAGGTGGGTGCAGCTATAAGTCCTTCAAAGGTTGTGACCCGCCTAAGCTGACTGGTTTAGGAGACGCAGTCGCTACTCTCCAGTGGATAACCGCTATGGACAAGGTTATCCGCATTAGCGAATGCCGTCCCGACCAAGCTGTGGGCTATGCTACTCAGTCATTCGTAGATGAGGCTATGTATTGGTGGGAGAGTGTGGAGCAGAGGAAGACCCGTGAAGAGATCAAAGGGATGAAGTGGGAAGATTTGAAAGAGTTGGTAATGAAGAAGTTCTGTGCAGATGCCGAGGTTGAAAGAACGGAGATGAAGTTCCAGAATTTAAAAGCCGGTATGATGACGCATCGTGAGTATACCACGGAGTTCAACCGACTATCTAGGTTGGTGCCTGACATGGTTGACACTGAAGTCAAGAGAATCAAGTGTTATGTGAGGGGGTTGCCACAAAAGGTCCGCATGTTAGTCAGGGCGGTTCAACCTGCTACTTTTGATTCGGCTGTTGGACTCGCGGAAATGGTCTATGCTGACGTGGCCGCGGATGATGGGGTGGAAAGGGACGAAGAGAAAGAGAAGAAAGGGGTCACTCTTGCTAAACGACCCGGTACTCAGTTATGGAACTCCAGGGATAAGAAACAGAAAGTGTGGGAGAAGAGATCGTGTAAGACCTGCGGAAAGAGGCATGGTGGTGAGTGCAAGTGGGGTAAAAGTTCTAATGTTTGTCTCAAATGTGGAAAGGCTCATGGTGGAGAATGCAGAATGGGGTCGAATGCCTGTTACAAGTGTGGGAAGGTAGGGCATTATGCCAATGAGTGCAGTGTGAAGCCTGCATGTTACAAATGTGGCAAGACAGGCCATATGTCAAGGGAGTGCACTGAAGGTGTAGCTGGAGGTAGTGGAAAGAAGGATGCCGATCAAGCTAGGCCCAGAACTAGAGCCTACATGCTGACCCAGGAACAAGCCAGGCAGATTCCGGATGTCGTCACAGGTACGTTTCTAGTGAACGATGTTTCCGCTTCTGTATTATTTGATTCTGGTGCGAATAGAAGTTTTGTAGCTACGACGTTTAGTAAACTAGCTAAAATGAAAGGCTGCCGAGTGTCTGAAACTTTTGTAGTAGAAACCGCAAGTGACACTTCGGTGAAAATAACAAAAATGGTGAAGAATTGTAAGATAGAGTTAGAGGGACATGAGTTCCCTGTTACTTTGTATGTTATGGCCTTAGGAGGGTTCGATGTAGTCTTGGGTATGGATTGGTTGTCGGAGTTTGAGGCTCAGATAGTATGTAAAAGTAAGATGATAAGGTTAAAGTCATTGGATGGTAGTGCGGTGACGGTTTATGGTGATAAGGAGAGTTATGGACTTAATGTCATTTCGATGATAAAAGCCGAGGGTTTGTTAAGGCGAGGGTGCGGTGCCTACCTGGCGTATGTTGTCAACGCTACGGCCGAGACGAAAGAAATGAAGGATGTTCCTATTGTGCGCGACTACCCAGAAGTATTCCCTGAGGATCTTCCAGGGCTGCCACCGGAGCGAGAAATAGAATTTCAGATAGATTTCATACCAGGAGCCCAGCCCGTCGCGAAAGCGCCTTACCGTCTAGCACCGTCCGAGATGAAGGAATTAATGTCCCAACTGCAAGAACTCCTCGACAAGGGTTTTATCAGACCGAGTGTTTCTCCATGGGGCGCACCGGTTTTGTTTGTGAAGAAAAAGGATGGAAGTATGAGAATGTGCATAGACTATCGTGAGTTGAATAAGCTTACGGTAAAGAATAGATACCCCTTGCCTAGGATTGACGATCTGTTTGACCAACTGCAAGGTTCGAGTTGGTTCTCACGAATAGATCTCAGATCAGGCTACCATCAGCTGAAGGTGAAAGAGGTAGACATCCCTAAAACAGCGTTCCGAACGCGGTATGGACACTACGAGTTCCTTGTAATGTCATTCGGTCTAACAAATGCTCCTGCAGCATTTATGGACATGATGAATAGGGTGTGTCGACCGATGTTGGATAAGTCGGTTATCGTCTTCATCGATGATATATTGATTTATTCAAAGAGTGAGTCTGACCATGCCGAGCATCTGAGAGAGGTATTGGAAGTTCTGAAGAAAGAAAGGTTGTACGCCAAGTTTTCGAAGTGCGCGTTCTGGTTAAGAGAAGTGCAATTTTTTAGGTCATGTGGTTAATCCGGAGGGGATTACCGTGGACCCAGCTAAGATTGAAGCGATAACGAATTGGAAGACTCCGCAGAATCCGACTGATATACGAAGCTTCCTAGGGTTAGCTGGCTACTATAGGAGATTCATCGAAGGTTTCTCCAAGATAGCCGCACCGCTGACCGGTATGACCCGAAAGTCGATAGTATTCAGTTGGGGAAAATTTCAAGAAGAAGCCTTTGAAGAATTAAAGAGAAGACTCACGCAAGCTCCAATCCTTACTTTACCCGATGGTGATGAGGATTTTGTTGTTTGTGCTGATGCCTCGCATCAAGGGTTAGGTTGCGTGTTGATGCAACGAGGGAAGGTGATAGCCTACGCGTCTAGACAGTTGAAGGTCCATGAGAGTACTTACCCGACGCATGATTTGGAGTTAGCAGCTGTAGTGCATGCTCTTAAGATATGGAGGCATTATCTGTACGGCACTAAGTGTACTATCTATACCGATCATAAGAGTTTAAAGTACTTCTTCGAGCAGAAAGAACTGAACATGAGGCAGAGAAGATGGTTAGAATTGATAAAGGATTACGACTGTGAGATTAAGTATTACCCCGGTAAAGCTAACGTGGTCGCTGATGCGTTAAGTCGTAAGAATGAGGAAGTCCTTGCAACAGTGAAGTCATACAAGTTGATCATGAACCCGAGTCTTTTTGAAGAAATCATCAAGGTGCAGTCAGAAGTGTTAATAGATGAAGGGTTAGTAAAGAAGGAAAGGATTTATGGCCAGCAAGATGAGTTGATGGAAAACACTCATGGAGTTAAAACTAGATTTGACCGTATGTGGATTCCACGCCATGGTGATCTTAGAAGTCGAATCTTAGATGAAGCTCATAAGTCAAGGTACTCAATCCATCCTGGAGCTACAAAGATGTACCAAGACTTGAAAAGAGATTACTGGTGGCCAGGAATGAAGAGCGATGTAGTGGATTATGTTGGTAAGTGCTTAACTTGCTTACAAGTCAAAGCCGAACACCAAAAGCCTTGTGGGAAGATGCAACCGCTAGAGATACCTGAGTGGAAATGGGAACACATCACCATGGATTTCATAACTAAGCTACCTCGTACAGCTAAGCAACATGATACCATCTGGGTGATTGTGGACCGTTTGACCAAGAGTGCTCACTTTCTGCCCATACGAGAGGCCATCTCGTCAGAAACGTTAGCAAGCTTGTTCATTAAAGAAATTGTAACCAAGCATGGAGTACCGTTATCGATCGTGTCTGATAGGGATACACGGTTTACTTCGAGGTTCTGGAAGAAATTTCATGAAGCCATGGGGACGAGGTTGAACATCAGTACGGCGTATCATCCTCAAACCGATGGACAGTCTGAAAGGACGATCCAAACCCTTGAGGATATGCTACGTGCTTGCGTTTTAGATTTTGGTGGAAGTTGGGATGATCATCTGCATCTGGCAGAGTTCTCCTATAACAACAGTTACCATTCGAGTATTGGTATGCCACCGTTTGAGATGCTGTACGGTAGACGATGTAGAACCCCGGTGTGTTGGGGTGAGATTGGTCAGAAGGAAATGGGAAGTATAGAAGTGGTTCAAGAAACGTCTTCAAAGTTCGATCAGATCAAAGCAAGAATGAAAGCCGCTCAAGACAGACAAAAGTCTTATGCGGATAAGCGGCGACGACCAATTGAGTTTAACGTTGGCGACTATGTGATGCTTAAGGTCTCGCCTTGGAAGGGGATTATCCGTTTTAGGAAAAGAGGAAAGTTGAGTCCGAGGTACATTGGACCGTTCAAGATTGTAAAACGTGTGGGTGAAGTAGCTTACAAACTGGATTTACCCGATGAGTTAGAAGGAATTCATTCAACCTTCCATGTTTCTCATCTGAGGAAGTGTCTAGCTGATGACACGTCTCACGTGCCCTTAATGGACATCGAGGTTGATGAACAATTGAACTACATCGAGCAACCGATAAAGATCGTTGATCGCAAGGAGAAGCAGCTTCGTCACAAGATTATACCCTTGGTCAAAGTGATATGGAAGCACCGCAAGGGATCTGATGCTACTTGGGAAGTCGAGGATGAGATGCGCAAGTTTTACCCTAGTTTGTTTATGTAATAGTTAGGTTTCGGGGACGAAACCTCTTTAAGGGAGGAAGACTTGTAACATCCTAAAATTTTTATATTGATAAATAAAAGAAAGTTATGTTTAGTAATTTCACGTTTTAGTTATTTAATGTCGAGTAAGGAACGGGTCTTGGGCTTAGTTATTTTATGAACTCGGCCTGTCTCGACCCGTAGGAAGCCAACCCGAGCCTAACCAAACCCGTAGTATATAAACGAAAGTTCTTGACACTTCCACCATTTTCACCATCTTCCTTCACTTACACCCACCCAAACACTCTCATTTCTAGAGAGAGAAGCTAGAGAGAGAAAGTTCTCAAATCACAAATCCGAGTCCACAATCTTGTTCCTAATCGTTTTTGGTAAGTACCTCTCGAAAATCATCCGTTTTCATAACCATTTCGGCCTCAAATCGAGCAAAAACGTAACTTGAGTTTTCGGGTCAAAAACCGCCTTGTTTTGGTGTCAAAATGCAAGCTTTTGTGTTTAAAAGTACTAGGAATCGATAGCCCTTTCAATCCCGAGCATTTCCATGTCAAAAACTTCGATTTTGGGTCAAAAATCTGGAAAATCTGGAAAACCCGTGGGTTTCTCCGTCGCCCAGCTTGAAGGAGTCGAATCAGACTCATTCGATCGAACCAGTCGATCGAATCAGTCCATTCGATCGAATGCGTAGATCGAACAAGTCCAGTCGACCGAATAGGGAAGCAACCGAATGGTCTCCAACTCATTCGATCGAATGAGTTTTGTATTCGATCGAATGAGTGTTGTATTCGATCGAACGTGTTCCTATTCGATCGAACGTGTTCCTGTTTGATCGAACGTGTTCCTATTCGATCGAACGTGTTGTATTCGATCGAACGTGTTCCTATTCGATCGAACGTGTTCCTATTCGATCGAATCAAGCCAGAACCAAGCTGTTTCCAAGTTCGCCTAAGGTTTAACTTCGCCTGAAGCGAAGTTCGTCTATAAAATAAATTAAAAACCTAATGGAAAATGTGTTAAGGCAGTTATCGAAAATAAAATTTTTCCAAGCTGACCTGGCAGCTTAACCCCAGCCAGGGGCTCTGCCCCTTGGACCCCGCTAGGGGCTGCCGCCCCTAGAACCCCGCTGCCAGGGGCGCTGCCCCCGGACCCCCGTTCGTTGTGGGTCATATATAGATAGAAATACAAACGAGTAGCAGTAGTTAATTGATATGTGTAAATATTATACAGTTAGCCGAGCCCAGATCTGCCCGATCCGACCCGACCCAGGTACCCGTTTCTCTGACCCGATCTCTTTCTTTTATGATTTAATATTTATTTATACTTATATTTTACTTTTAATAATAATATATATATATTTTCCTTCCCGCCTCTCTCTCTCTTTCTTTCCGCCGTCCCATCCCTCCTCTCTCTTTCCGCCTTCTGTTCCCTCTTGTCGCTGTCCCGCCCTTAAGCCTTGTTTCCTCTTTTTCTTCTAACTCTTTGCTTGTCCTTTGGTTCCTCCCGCTTAAGGATGTCTGCAGCTCCACGCGCCAGACTCCTTACATGGAAGCCTGCGTGAAGACATCTTGTTCCTGCGATGCGTGGAGAGAACTCTTCTCGCAGCGCGCTAAGAATGTATGTTCTTCCCGCAATGCGCTAAGAATGTATGTTCTTCCCGCGATGCGCTTAGAATTCTTGTTCTTCACGCAGCACGCGAAGGATTTGTGATTCTTCCCGCAGTGCGCTAAGGATTGTTGTGCCAGCCTTCGCGCTCGCGCACTCAGCCTTCCCGCGCTTAACCCTTGTATCTTCTGTTTATTCCAGCCTGTATGCTTTGTGTTGTCTTATCTTCTGTGCTGTTGACCTAACCTATCTAATGTCTGAATAGTTACTTTCGGCGCTGCATGCGTACCAACCCCATTGGTTGGTAGATAAAGTGACTGACATTATCTTTTGAGATCTGCTTTTGCCATGCTTGACCAGTACCTTTATCTGACCTGCCCATGCCTTTTTACTGTTCGCTGACAGCTTTATCTTGTCCCCTGCAGCTGCCATATCTTTTGATATCTTTTGCTATCTTTTGTTTTGTCTTGTTCTGTTTGTCTTGGAACCTTTTCTGGATTTATGTCTCCTAGGGTTTTCCTATAAATAATAATAATATTTTCATAACACATCACACACAAACACTTAATCCCTCCTGTTCTCTTGCTCCTTCCTCTCCTGCCTCCGTCTTCCTCCCTGTTCTTCCCTGCTTTTCCGGTAATATATATATATTATATATAATAATTTACTTATTAATTATGCTAACTTATAATCAAGACTTAAAACAGATCATTAAAACAATAATCTTATTTATAGGTTAACTTGTGCTTGTTTAGAGTTGGTTCTTGCATTATCTTACATCGCATCTTTATCAAGTGAGTTATCTCGTATCTAATCCCTTTTTATTTTAAATGCTTTGGGATGTTCATGTGTTCATACAAAACTTGAGTCTTAAACTGTTTATGAACTTTAGTCGCGCAGTATCCCATGTGTTGAGGACGTAGACTTGGCTGTTTATTTGTATGTGTGGATCATTAACCGTATTGACGGTCTATTCCGCAGTTTTCATGGTACCATTAGATGAACACGGGAGAACTATCGTTTATGATTTTCTCTTTTGTTACACTTGCACAGTTAGTCTTGTTTGTGAGCTCAATTGTGAGCACTGGCAGTCTTGTCTCTTAGAGTTGGTCCCGATCAGATTACACCCTTGTTGAAAACCAGACATACACATGTTGCGCGCAGATTTATTGTTATCTATGTATAGTATTAAACTTGATTTCTCACCAACACGCAAGTGTTTGACGTTTATTTTAACACATGTTCAGGTTTGCAGTAGCTGTTTTGGAGCTTGTGGACACGTAGGACGTTTTTACTTTTGGACCTAGAATTAAAATGTATCAAGACAAGTTAATGTTGTTTGAATGTTATAATTTAAAATATATTGATTTATGTTTGATTTATGTTCTATATTTTCCCCGCTGCGCGTGCGCGATAAAATGTGTATTAATAAATATTGACACCAATAGTGTCGCGAGTAATGAAGCAATATGTGGCGCCCCGATGTATAATCCGCCTTTGGTCGGGGTGTTACACGCACACATTTTTATATGTAATTTTTAGTTGGTATATTGGTTTTTAATGATCCCAACTATTACCTTTTGATCACTGCTGGTCCCAACTAATAAATTGGCTACTAATGGTCCCAACTTTTAAAGTATTTGTTTCTAACGCTCCGCGACTAACAAAATCCTATCGTCGTTAGTTTCAGGTCGCCGGAAAAACGGTTTTGGCCGGAAAACTTAATTTTTTTCCCCGAAAACTTAGCATTTTCGTCCCAAACATCTTGGTAATTTCGTATCGGACCTTTTGGAACATTTTTCTAGTAAAAGCCCCAATTATTGAGGTCGTCGGAAACCTTAGAACCATCATCGAAATCGGTTGATGATGCTCAAGTGGTGGTAGTTGGTTAGCGGTGAGTCAATTGGCGATGGTTGCAGTGTTCAGGTGGTGTTTTCCGGCAACAAATTTGAATTTTCCGGCCAAAAACGTTTTCCCGACGACCTAAAACTAACGACGTTAGGATTCTGTTAGTCGCGGACCATTAGGAACAAATACTTTAAAAGTTGGGACCATCAGTAGCCAATTCATTAGTTGGGAGAAGCAGTGACCAAAAGGCAATATTTGGGATCATTAAAAACCAATATACCTTTTCAGTTTTATACATATAAAAACATATTTTGGCTGGAAATTGGCTGGAATCTCGCTATAAACGGTTGGTTTTTGTTAGAATCTTGCTGGAAACTGTTGATTTTTGAACCATGGTTAAGTGGAGATCACTGGCTGTGACCATCAAAAAAACACTAAAAGCATGCGTGAATATAAGGGAAAGTTTGTGAATCATCTAACAAAAGTATGTTAAATGTAAATTCGGTCAAACCGCACAATTGTACGGTTATACAGCTATACGGCTTGTATAGGGCCTATACGAGTTGTATAGGCCTAATTTACGCATAATTGTACGGCTATACAGCTTGTATATAATACTTAAAATTTATTTAATTAACTTTTCTTACTAAAAACACACGATTATTACTAAAAATATAAATCATTTTGTACTAATATTAATTTGATATAGGGATTTATATTTTTAAGAAGAATAGTGTTTAAAAAAAAAGATTGATACAACTCATAGAAATACTCAAATAAATAATACGCAAAGTTTAAATAAATATATTATATTATAAAGCAATATAATATAACTAAATATTTGTGTTTAACATTAAATATATATATATATATATATATATATTAAAACATCAGATACTAAGAGTTTAAACAATGCTGGTCCACAAAAACCGAATAAGTATTTTAAAACATAAAAAACATTATCTTAAGTATAAAAAATAGCTTCATTTTCTCAAAGCAACAAAACATCCCAAACAATACGAAACCATTATAGGTTTTAGATAGCAGCGACCGTTAGATATTTTGGTCATATTTACATGTATTTTTCCTTAGAGGTATTTATATAGATTTGATGCATATGAGCATGCAACACCACATGACCGACAATGAAAATCACCGTTGTTAACATTTGTTTTATTTTTATGTGAAATAAACCAATTTTAATAAAAAAAACATAGGACCGTAAGACTATATAAGTATTAGTTTCTAAGCTTTTGAGCATGTTGTTATTATTATTACTATTATTTTTGGAATATAATAGAAGCTATAATTAAGTTGGAAAGTGAAAGATTTTAAAAATCATAAATGGTTTTCAAAATTAAAGTGTTAAGTGTAGTTTATAGTTTAAATTAAAAATAAGATTAATTATAAAATTTAAAGTATTCACTTTTTAATATGAAATTATTAAGATTATTATTTTGTATAAGTCATTAAATTGTAAGAAACAATGAAATGTTATATTAAAATTTAAAAAAAATATTGTAAAAGGATATCAATAAAAAACATTTCTTTTTGTTAGAATTAAATATTACGGGGAAAAACAAGTTACAATTTTGGTGTTTTAATGTGATAAAGTGATAAGTTATGGAAGATTTTAAATAATTTATTTTAATAAAATAATTAAGAATTAAAGATGAAAAGATAAGGGTGTCACTTGACAAAATATTAAACCAATTAAAAGATATGTGGTTGAACAATTATTTTTATTTATTATAATAGTAGATGGATAATTATCTTTCTTAAAACACGATACTTAACCTTGAACGCATATAACCCGTTAAACCGAAATCCCCAACCCATAATACATACTGATAACAATATATGATTATTTTAAAGGTTTAAAAATTACTTTATAGGTTTTTCCACTTTTTCCTTTTGCAAAGTCACCGCAAAATTATTGGGCAGGTGAGACCTCGCGGATCGAAAATTCCAAATCATTGACGGACTGTTGGATAATTCATAATATTTCGATTCTACGGAATAGTTGATAATTCAATTCTGGTGGCTTGAAATTTTGGGATGCATCAAGGAGATAAACCAGATATTTAACTTGTTTCTAGTACTTAAGAATTGTTTAGTTTATTTTAATTAGTTTGAGTTATCTTTAATCAATTGTTTTAGAGTATAAATAATCTAAGTCCATGGAAATTCGTGAGCAGTTGGGGTGGAATTTCCCTGATGTATCCGTTCGAGCTTCTAGATCTTATCAGCATTCATATTAATAATGGGCATGCGAAGGTCAAGCACATAGCAATTTATAAGGTAATTCTTACGGGTGTTTATGGAAGTCAAGGAACGAAATCCTCTTCAACAATGTAAGAGTCTCGAGAATGTTACGCCCCAATCGACGACAGATCAAACGTCATGACATGATAGATGTCCATAGCACATGACACTAATTAAAGTTTAATAAATACATACGATCAAAATCATATGAGAACTTTTTGGAAATTGAGAACCATGAGAATTATTTTGGATCACAAAAAACCAAAAAATAAAAAAAAATCATAAAACAAAAAATACACACAAATAAAAAAAGTAAAAAAACAAAAATTATTATTTATCATCCCGATTTTATAAAAAAAATTCACATTTCAGCTTAATTATACATATATGTATAATATATACATATAATATATACATATATATACACCCATGTTTTTTATACATATATGTATAATTTAAGGTAAATGATAATATACATATGTGTATATTACATAACTAGAGATTAAATTAAATTATACACATGTGTATAGGTATAATACGAATTAATTAATTTTTTTATGAAACCAGAATGAAATATAAGAATTTTGGTTTTTTTACTTTTTTAAAATTTACATTTTTTTGTTTTATAATTTTTAAAATATTTTTTAGCGGTCCAAAATGGTTCTCAATTTGCAAAGGGTTCCTCTTAGGATCCTTACCCTATATATATATAGAAAATGGTTCAAATAAGAATAAGGAGTTTCCTAAGAATAGTAAGAACCACTAAATTTTTGACATGTGTCATTAAAACCTGTGGTAAAAGAATAATTATAGGAAACTATGTCGGTTTTTGGTAATTTTAAATTTCAACCATTGATTAGCATGATCCAAAGGCTATGATTTATTCTTAGTCTTCCTAGAAAACTACTTTTTATTATAACCCTTCCCTACATATATATATATATATATATATATAGGGGATGGTTCATGCGAGAAGTCTTATTAACAAAAATAAAATCTTTCCAAGCTGACCTGGCAGCTCGACCGCAGCCAGGGGCTCTGCCTCTTGGACCCTGCTAGGGGTTGCCGCCCCTAGAACCCCGCTGCCAGGGACACTGCCCTTGGACCCTCGTTAGTTAGGGACGTCACTAACCTAGAATATGATTTAATTAGGAGTAGCTAAATGACGCTTGTAACTTGTTAAATAGTTAGTCGTGCCCAGCTGAAGAGAGGTGTGGCCATAATCTCTGAGAGGAACAGGATTTAGGTGAGTTTCTAGCCCCTCTCTCTGTTATGTTTTCGGGGCTATATGCATACTCCTATGTGTTTAGTAAATACACTCACCTTAAGTGGTAAGTGTATGCTATATGAATTATATAGAAAGAGTTAAGAGTATGGACGTGGATGTATATGAATATATATATATATATAACAAAAAAAGAAACAAAGTATGTATGGTTGTATGGAACGAGAAGATGGACCGAATCCAAATAATATCCGAGATTGTCTTACATGCATGAAATGTTCAAGATCCTCGTGTACGCATCACATGGAATAAGAGAAGGAAAAGATGAGTGGTGATGGGTCCCACAAATGGGTCCACCAAATTTTTTATAAATTAGGTAGTACACCGAGTGTAGGCATGTGCCCTTTTATAAAATTACTAGATTTAGAGCCCATGTCACAAACGGGATAATTCAAATTATAAAATTATAAGTAAAATAATATATAAAAAAAATGTATTACATCTATGCTTGTATCTATACAATGTGTACATAAATTGATTTTATTTATATCACAAAATGATTTTTTTAAATGAACTTAATAAAAAAATGTCCATGCAAAAACGTACCCGAGAATGCTTCTTTCTATTGAAAAATTCATTCTCGGTGTCTATATGTATGAAAGAATTTTGGTTATGCACTAATTTCAGAAATAAGACTTCTCATATGATAGTAGTTCTAACCATTCAGCGTAAATACAAAAGGAGCGTTACCTTTATTGATATATTTATCAATTTACCACCCATCAAAGGAAAGTAGAACATTAAATTGTAACAATGAATGTTCTTCAAGAACTATGTTTTTCTGAGCTACACCATGAAAAATATTTTGATAAGTTTTAGAGGGCTTCTCGACTTTGTCATAATGACAACATAAAAAACAATATGTTAACCCATTCAATTTTGTGAATATTTTGTTTCATTTGAGCATAGTTTAGCATGTCATGCTTCCCATATGATGTTCTGATCACCATTGAAAGAAAAATTAATGTTGACATAAATATTTCAAATTTGATAAAAGTTAAGCATTGATAGGCGTGAGGGTGGCGTGTCGAAAGTGTTCGCAATGTTTTTTTAAATTTTAATAGTTGAGGGAAAATAGTCAGTTTGCCAAATCCCGAGCCTTTTGATTATTTCAAAAAATGCCCTTAAAAATAAATTTGAAATACGAATCATGTTTAAAATTTTAACTTTCATACTTTTGACATTTTAAAGTCAACACTTTGAACCCGTAACAAATTTGACGATAAATCTATTTTGCATTCTCAAACTTTTAAAAATACTCAAAATTATCATTTTTGACCCTAACAAATTTTGACCGATATGCAGTTAACTTGTACCAAACAATCTATTTACCAACTTTTGACCCATAAAATCAAATTTAAGTTCCACAAAAAAACCCGAAACAATTTTCATTTGAGAAACATGATTTGTTGTTGATTTTTGAAATTCACCAAGTATTTTGAATATATATATATATATATATATATATATATAATTAAAACATCAGATACTAAGAGTTTAAACAATGCTGGTCCACAAAAACCGAATAAGTATTTTAAAACATAAAAAACATTATCTTAAGTATAAAAAATAGCTTCATTTTCTCAAAGCAACAAAACATCCCAAACAATACGAAACCATTATAGATTTTAGATAACAGCGACCGTTAGATATTTTGGTCATATTTACATGTATTTTTCCTTAGAGGTATTTATATAGATTTGATGCATATGAGCATGCAACACCACATGACCGACAATGAAAATCACCGTTGTTAACATTTGTTTTATTTTTATGTGAAATAAACCAATTTTAATAAAAAAACATAGGACCGTAAGACTATATAAATATTAGTTTCTAAGCTTTTGAGCATGTTGTTATTATTATTACTATTATTTTTGGAATATAATAGAAGCTATAATTAAGTTGGAAAGTGAAAGATTTTAAAAATCATAAATGGTTTTCAAAATTAAAGTGTTAAGTGTAGTTTATAGTTTAAATTAAAAATAAGATTAATTATAAAATTTAAAGTATTCACTTTTTAATATAAAATTATTAAGATTATTATTGTGTATAAGTCATTAAATTGTAAGAAACAATGAAATGTTATATTAAAATTTTAAAAAAATATTGTAAAAGGATATCAATAAAAAACATTTCTTTTTGTTAGAATTAAATATTACGGGGAAAAACAAGTTACAATTTTGGTGTTTTAATGTGATAAAGTGATAAGTTATGGAAGATTTTAAATAATTTATTTTAATAAAATAATTAAGAATTAAAGATGAAAAGATAAGGGTGTCACTTGACAAAATATTAAACCAATTAAAAGATATGTGGTTGAACAATTATTTTTATTTATTATAATAGTAGATGGATAATTATCTTTCTTAAAACACGATACTTAACCTTGAACGCATATAACCCGTTAAACCGAAATCCCCAACCCATAATACATACTGATAACAATATATGATTATTTTAAAGGTTTAAAAATTACTTTATAGGTTTTTCCACTTTTTCCTTTTGCAAAGTCACCGCAAAATTATTGGGCAGGTGAGACCTCGCGGATCGAAAATTCCAAATCATTGACGGACTGTTGGATAATTCATAATATTTCGATTCTACGGAATAGTTGATAATTCAATTCTGGTGGCTTGAAATTTTGGGATGCATCAAGGAGATAAACCAGATATTTAACTTGTTTCTAGTACTTAAGAATTGTTTAGTTTATTTTAATTAGTTTGAGTTATCTTTAATCAATTGTTTTAGAGTATAAATAATCTAAGTCCATGGAAATTCGTGAGCAGTTGGGGTGGAATTTCCCTGATGTATCCGTTCGAGCTTCTAGATCTTATCAGCATTCATATTAATAATGGGCATGCGAAGGTCAAGCACATAGCAATTTATAAGGTAATTCTTACGGGTGTTTATGGAAGTCAAGGAACGAAATCCTCTTCAACAATGTAAGAGTCTCGAGAATGTTACGCCCCAATCGACGACAGATCAAACGTCATGACATGATAGATGTCCATAGCACATGACACTAATTAAAGTTTAATAAATACATACGATCAAAATCATATGAGAACTTTTTGGAAATTGAGAACCATGAGAATTATTTTGGATCACAAAAAACCAAAAAATAAAAAAAAATCATAAAACAAAAAATACACACAAATAAAAAAAGTAAAAAAACAAAAATTATTATTTATCATCCCGATTTTATAAAAAAAATTCACATTTCAGCTTAATTATACATATATGTATAATATATACATATAATATATACATATATATACACCCATGTTTTTTATACATATATGTATAATTTAAGGTAAATGATAATATACATATGTGTATATTACATAACTAGAGATTAAATTAAATTATACACATGTGTATAGGTATAATACGAATTAATTAATTTTTTTATGAAACCAGAATGAAATATAAGAATTTTGGTTTTTTTACTTTTTTAAAATTTACATTTTTTTGTTTTATAATTTTTAAAATATTTTTTAGCGGTCCAAAATGGTTCTCGATTTGCAAAGGGTTCCTCTTAGGATCCTTACCCTATATATATATAGAAAATGGTTCAAATAAGAATAAGGAGTTTCCTAAGAATAGTAAGAACCACTAAATTTTTGACATGTGGCATTAAAACCTGTGGTAAAAGAATAATTATAGGAAACTATGTCGGTTTTTGGTAATTTTAAATCTCAACCATTGATTAGCATGATCCAAAGGCTATGATTTATTCTTAGTCTTCCTAGAAAACTACTTTTTATTATAACCCTTCCCTACATATATATATATATATATATATATATAGGGGATGGTTCATGCGAGAAGTCTTATTAACAAAAATAAAATCTTTCCAAGCTGACCTGGCAGCTCGACCGCAGCCAGGGGCTCTGCCTCTTGGACCCTGCTAGGGGTTGCCGCCCGTAGAACCCCGCTGCCAGGGACACTGCCCTTGGACCCTCGTTAGTTAGGGACGTCACTAACCTAGAATATGATTTAATTAGGAGTAGCTAAATGACGCTTGTAACTTGTTAAATAGTTAGTCGTGCCCAGCTGAAGAGAGGTGTGGCCATAATCTCTGAGAGGAACAGGATTTAGGTGAGTTTCTAGCCCCTCTCTCTGTTATGTTTTCGGGGCTATATGCATACTCCTATGTGTTTAGTAAATACACTCACCTTAAGTGGTAAGTGTATGCTATATGAATTATATAGAAAGAGTTAAGAGTATGGACGTGGATGTATATGAATATATATATATATATAACAAAAAAAGAAACAAAGTATGTATGGTTGTATGGAACGAGAAGATGGACCGAATCCAAATAATATCCGAGATTGTCTTACATGCATGAAATGTTCAAGATCCTCGTGTACGCATCACATGGAATAAGAGAAGGAAAAGATGAGTGGTGATGGGTCCCACAAATGGGTCCACCAAATTTTTTATAAATTAGGTAGTACACCGAGTGTAGGCATGTGCCCTTTTATAAAATTACTAGATTTAGAGCCCATGTCACAAACGGGATAATTCAAATTATAAAATTATAAGTAAAATAATATATAAAAAAAATGTATTACATCTATGCTTGTATCTATACAATGTGTACATAAATTGATTTTATTTATATCACAAAATGATTTTTTTAAATGAACTTAATAAAAAAATGTCCATGCAAAAACGTACCCGAGAATGCTTCTTTCTATTGAAAAATTCATTCTCGGTGTCTATATGTATGAAAGAATTTTGGTTATGCACTAATTTCAGAAATAAGACTTCTCATATGATAGTAGTTCTAACCATTCAGCGTAAATACAAAAGGAGCGTTACCTTTATTGATATATTTATCAATTTACCACCCATCAAAGGAAAGTAGAACATTAAATTGTAACAATGAATGTTCTTCAAGAACTATGTTTTTCTGAGCTACACCATGAAAAATATTTTGATAAGTTTTAGAGGGCTTCTCGACTTTGTCATAATGACAACATAAAAAACAATATGTTAACCCATTCAATTTTGTGAATATTTTGTTTCATTTGAGCATAGTTTAGCATGTCATGCTTCCCATATGATGTTCTGATCACCATTGAAAGAAAAATTAATGTTGACATAAATATTTCAAATTTGATAAAAGTTAAGCATTGATAGGCGTGAGGGTGGCGTGTCGAAAGTGTTCGCAATGTTTTTTTAAATTTTAATAGTTGAGGGAAAATAGTCAGTTTGCCAAATCCCGAGCCTTTTGATTATTTCAAAAAATGCCCTTAAAAATAAATTTGAAATACGAATCATGTTTAAAATTTTAACTTTCATACTTTTGACATTTTAAAGTCAACACTTTGAACCCGTAACAAATTTGACGATAAATCTATTTTGCATTCTCAAACTTTTAAAAATACTCAAAATTATCATTTTTGACCCTAACAAATTTTGACCGATATGCAGTTAACTTGTACCAAACAATCTATTTACCAACTTTTGACCCATAAAATCAAATTTAAGTTCCACAAAAAAACCCGAAACAATTTTCATTTGAGAAACATGATTTGTTGTTGATTTTTGAAATTCACCAAGTATTTTGAATATATAGTAAAATAATATGTTAATAATTATATTTATAAAAATATATAGATATTATATAAATATAGTGTAAAAGGAAAGTGAGAATTATTGGTTTATTACATATATTAGTGTATATTAGTTTTGGAGGGAAAAAATTATAAGAATTAACCAAAACATGACAAGTGTCCACATTTATTTTACTTTATTAGAATAGGCAGATTTCGTTTTTGGACGTTTTTGCACACAATAAATTATGAAATTATATTAATAACTAAAATTATTTACTTTTCAGTAATTTATATTATACTGTGTGTCGGACGCTTATGTTTGACTTAAAAGCCAATGTAAATACGCAGTGCACACAAACTCCAAACGGATTGAAATGTAAGTCAATACTTAAGCTTTTTCGCATTATAAATCACATATTCTACTCAAAATATATAATTTTTATGAATTTTATTAGCATGAATTTATTTTTCGGGTTTCTATGAGTTAGAGGGCAGTCACTCGTTCACATACCTGGTATTCTACTGTATTATAACACATTGATCATAAGTTGAAACTGAAATAAAGGAAAAGAATCGCATAGATAAAGAAGAATCCCGGATGCTATAGGGAATAGAATTAAGGAAGACATTGAGAGATTTAACTACTTATGGGGTGAAGAATGGGGTAAAATGTAGGGGCTGGATTGGGAAATTTTGCGTGCTTTTTCGTTTTGATAATTTGCTGTAGAAAGGTGTGGGTGTAACAGTGTGTGTTCGTTGTATCTTGTCTAGCATCTTGCTAGTCGAGTGTTAGGTTTACTTAATAGATTGGCTGTTCAAAAAAAAGTTGATATTGATAAGAGTTTATATTAAAATTGAGAATAGAGTAGGTGGCTAGGTGTTAGTTCCAAAATTAATCATGTTCTTGTTCTTGGTTTGTTTTTGGTTTTTTCTGGTTTTCCAATTCAATCTTTTAAAATTCCAACTTGGCAATTAACTATTCAATATCATTGCGTTTGATTCATGACTCTTTACACCATCCGATAAGAAGTGCGGCAATGAAATCAAGTGAACCAAAAGCAATGCAGTGTCATGAACTCTCGAAAGAGCATCAACAATTGCATTTTCAACCCCTTTCTTAATTTTGATAACCTTGTTTGTTGTTCCGTTCTAGATAGTAATGAAACTACTCTACTGCCAGTAAGATACCTAAATGTTCCTTTTCACATAATGACAAATTGGATGTGCCTTATTAACCCATTGATGATAATCTTGCGTAATTTCTCAAGTATGATTGACTTTTTTTAGTTCGGATTAAGGTGGAGGGATATCCTTAACAATTATTGTCACACCCCAACCTAATTCAGAAATATCAAAACGTGAACTGATCGCTCACAGCTTACAAGACACTATCATACAATAGTTATGACAATATCTAAATTATTATATTAAATCAATCTAATACATAATTCAACCAAATATGAAATAAATTCTAAACAAATACTCAAAAACATCCAAACTTGTCATCTTTTTATTTAATAACCTAAAATTCAAATAAACCAAGTTCTTCAATCACTTTAGTCATCCAAGATAAACATCCTATAATATGTGTAAAAACAGGTTTGTCAACAACACATGTTGAATAAATAATTACCAGATTTGGACACTAAATATAATTATAAGAAATAAGCAAACCAATATTGTGAGTGAAGAGGTAGGTCCCAGCAGAGCCCAGTTGGACCCGCAAGACTCACCTCGAAGAGGGACGTCTGCGCAGTTGAACCCGCAAGACTCACCTCGAAGAGGGACGTCTGCGCAGTTGAACCCGCAAGACTCACCTTAAAGAGGGACGTCTGCGCAAAGACCAACTGGATCCGCAGGACCCACCATGCTCAGAGAGATGACGTCCTTACGCGCAGTACGCAAACTGTTCCCGCAGGAAAAGCCTCCAATGGTGACGTACTCCGCCTGTTCCCGCAGCTGCGGATACTAGCCATCAGGGAAGGCTACCCGCACTAACAGCAAGGCTACACGCACAAGGCACTAACTCTCAAATAATTCAGTAATGTTACCTGAAGAAGGAATGAGCAAGCCGGGAACACTCCCGCCCAAAGCCGGGAATACTCCCGCCCAAATGAGCCAGTCCGTACGCTACTGGAGGATCTTTTGTACTGTACCTGCCAAGGTATGGACAAAAGATCTGACCAAAGCAGCGACAGCTCACTGACAACAGTACGACGAGGAGCACGCTCTAGTACTTAATGTCACTATCAGCCGCTGCCTACTCACCAACCCCTGTCGTGGCACGTACATAGCCTGCAGTTGGTGGAAAAGGAATAGTACACAGCCGGCCATGTCACTATCAGCCGCTGCCTACCCACCAACCACTAGCATGGCACGTGCGTAGCCCACAGTTGGTAGAAAAGGAATATTATACAGCTGGCTGTACCTGCTTGGACACCTACCTTCGGCTATAAATACTCCAACACCTTGGAACGGTATCATATCTTATTATCATATATCTGCTCTAGTCATTTCTCTTAATATACACTTATATTCAAGAGCAATCTAGTCTGATTCTCACGCCGAAGGGTGGTCACAAGGAGGTACCCCCCTTCTCAGTGACGAGCTCACGGTGTCTGTTTTGCATGTCATCTGAAGAACAACCATCTTTGCCAGACCTAACCCTCGTGGGAAACATCTATTTAACCCCCAGATTATCCGTAATCTGCCCGGGGTCACTTAGTGTTTCTTCATTGGCGCCATCCGTGCATAAAAGCTAGAACTAATCCTTTTTCAGTTTTTTCAAACTTCTGGAAAGATGGTTAACGTTACTCTGGTCCCAAGGCCAGCGAGTGACCAAGAAACCCCGGTAACCACAACCCCAGCTACTGGGGGGAACACCGGCGAGTACACACATTTTACGAACACTACCCCGGTTACCCAAACCGGGGCAAGTGCAGTAAATTTTACGAACACTACCCCGGTTACCCAAGCCGGAGCAAGTGCAGTAAACAATCCTCCCCTGGGATTCATTGATACCCAGGTAGAGAGACATCAGACGAGGCTCCCCGCCAAACACTTAATCAAGTTAAGCGGTGGGCGGAAGCACGTCAAAAGGAATTCCAAGCTGAGTTGGATGAACGCTTGCGTTCACTCCAATAGGCTGACGAGTTCGGAAACACTCAACAGCTCAACATGAGCAATGAGTGTGAGTACTGGGACGATGATCGGGAGGAATCCGACACCGACGCAAACCCTCGCCATAGGGCGAAAGGGAAGCGTAAGGAAACGGACTTCCAACCGAGAAGAAATTTCGGAGAAACCTTCAAACCAAGGAACGCGGGGGAAACCCACGTGACTTCTCCAAAACCTTCAGACCAACTATTGCAAATGCGGGAACGTCCAAATTTGCAAGGGACATTGCGGAAGCAATTGCCCCGAGAAGTGCCAAACAAATGTCCAATATAGGCACATATGATGGTATATCTGACCCAGACGATCATTTGAACAGATTCATAGCGGGGGCAACCGTCAGCAATTGGACGGAACCCACGTGGTGTACATGTTCCAAATGACGCTTGTTGGGGCAGCCAGAGCGTGGTTCGACCGTCTACCGGTCCACCACATCTACGATTGGC